>NC_053025.1:194189385-194448554 GCF_003073215.2 Triticum urartu
TCAAAGGTTACGAGCTGTTCATGGCAGCCTGCTCCTTCAAAAGGGTGGCGTTCACATTCTCCAGCATGACCATCTTCGATGCCGTGGAAGGGAAGAGCAAGTTGCACATTGTGGATTATGGCTTGCATTATGGGTGCCAGTGGCCGGGCCTGCTGGCTTGGCTGGCGACCAGGGACGGCGGGCCACCGGAGGTGAGGATCACCGGGATTGACCTCCCGCAGCCCGGGTTCCGCCCGGCTAAGAGGCTTGAGGAGACAGGGCGGGCACTCAGCAACTGTGCCCGTCAGTTTGGCTTGCCGTTCAAGTTCCATGCCATCGCGGCCAAGTGGGAGACTATCCGTGCCGAGGACCTCAACATCGACCCTGACGAGGTGCTTGTGGTGAATGACCTGTTCAATTTCAACACCTTGATGGACGAAAGCCTTGTTATCGACAGACCCAGCCCCAGGGATGTGGTCCTCAGCAACATCCGGGAGATGCAGGCAGATGTGTTCGTCCAAGGTGTTGTGAATGGTTCTAGCGGCCCATTTTTCTTGGCCCGGTTCCGGGAGGCACTCTTCTTTTACTCATCGGTGTTCGACATGCTTGACACCACCACACCGCCAGAGAGCTACGAGCGCTTCGTTCTCGAGCGGGACATGTTCGGGCAGTGTGCCCTGAATACTATCGCCTGCGAGAGTGCAGACCGGGTAGAGCGTCCCGAGACATACAAACAGTGGCAGCTGAGAAACCAACGTGCAGGCCTCAGACAGCTGCCACTGAAGCCGATTATCACCAAGGTGGCAACAGGCAAGGTCAAGAGCCTGTACCACAAGGAGTTTGTTGTGGATGTGGATCAGGGGTGGTTGCTGCAGGGGTGGAAGGGCCGCATCCTATATGCTCACTCGGCGTGGGTGGCAGACGACACTAGCTCCGAGTATTAGCTGCCTTTTTCTGCCTATAAGAGGTTAATGTTTGGACATTAGTAGTACTTATGAGATACAACTGGGGCATCCACTCCTGTTTCCTCCAACCATCTTAAATTTCGCTCTTAGACACGAATATGAATAACACCAGGGTGCCACTGCCGCATGCTAAATGTCTCCTGTAAGCTGCCTTAAAGTTACATTTTTTTTAGACATTAAGTTTCAATTTGATGAGTAAAGACTTGATGTAAAGGTCAATTGTTGTTGCAGCAGCAGATGTTTATGTGCTTCCACTCATTCTTCTTCTTCTTCAGTTATCTCATTAAGACATGACACCCGAAGAAGATATATAATCTGTAGTCTTGTAAGAGGACCAATAAATTCAGTGTCATATGTAAAAGGATTACTGGAAATTGTTCAAAGAAAAAGGATAACTGAAATGTATTGAATTTGTAATTTCTTTCTCTGCGTTTTCATCTTACAAATCCGTTTGCCTACTTGCAGGTGTCCAAGTGTGTAGCAGGAAAGAAACATAAATGAACATGGTTAAAGGTTACATGCATCTAGAAACTGGCTACTACTCCCTCCGTTCAGAATTACTTGTCTCGAAAATGGATGTATCTAGAACTCAAATATGTCTAGATACATCCATTTCTGCGACAAGTAATTCCGAACAGAGGGAGTACATGTGACCTAATCAATTTTCAGGATAATACTAGAGAACTTTCAATTATTTTATCTGCTAGTGCTACTACGTACATGTTGAACTCACAACAGCCTGACATTCTAAAACATAAATTGATGTCTACAAGAAAGTTGACTGCTTCTGAAGTTCTGATCAGACAAGGACAGAATGCTGGCTGCGACAACAAGATGGATATAATCTTTCTCAAAAGCCTCTCTTTGTCCATGTGTGCAGGCGCAGGTCGGCCGGTGGACGGTTAAACTAACCTTGTGAAATGTGAAGCTACGATGGTTCCAATAGACAGCAACGTACTGTACGATGTCCGAAGTGCTTGTTTTTGCTTCACATGAAACGGATGGATGACAGTGATATATCCACTCCAAATCCAATATAGTTTCACTGCACCATCAGAAATCAGCATGCACTCCACTATGGCTGCCACACCAGAGGAGCTGTTGGGCCTCGCTGAGCCTGCACCACTGTCCCCATCCGTCTTCCTCGACCTTCCTCCGACTCCGATGACCCATGATGACTCACAGCAGCCGCAGAACGACCTGGCCCTGGAGTACATTTCGCGCATGCTCACGGAGGAGGACATCGTCGACAAGTTCTTCTACCAGTACCCTGACCACCCGGAGCTCCTGCAGGCCGAGCAGCCCTTCGCCGAGATCCTTGCCAATACCTCATCCGACGCCCACGAGTCCTTTGCCTCCTCCACCTCCATCTTGATGCCCAGCCAAGGTAACGGCACGGACTTCATGGTTTCCAGGTGCCAGGTACAGTATCCAGCCTTCTTCTTGAACGGCACAGGCATTGCGGAGGCCAGTGGTTTGGTGTTTCCCATTCCCAGCGAGAGCAGCACCAGAACGGACATGCTGTCGAGCATGGCTTTCTTCAGAGGCATGGAGGAAGCCAACAGGTTCTTGCCCGCAGACAATGTGATGGTGGCTGGCAGGGGGCGTAAGAAGAGGCCTGGCATGGATGGTGAGGTGGAGGCGGGCTTGGGCAGGAGCAGCAAGCAAATAACAGTGCTGCCGCGTTGTGTCCAGGAGGAGGAGGAAGCCACCGCGCTGGAGATGCTGGACCGGCTTGTCCTCAACGGCTACGACGCGCACCCGGGCGAGATGCAGGAGGTGGTACGCGTCACCTTGGAGGACAAGGAGAACAAGTCAGCAATTGGCAGGCGCGGGAGGCGCGGGGCGAGGCACACGGTGGTGACTGACCTAGAGACCCTGCTGATCCGCTGCGCCGAAGCAGTGTCCAGCAACGACGTGCACGGCGCGAGCAAGCTGCTGGAGCGGATCAAGTGGCACTCCTCGCCGACGGGGGACGCCAAGCAGCGGCTGGCGCACTACTTCTCCCAGGGGCTGGAGGCACGGCTGGCTGGCACGGGGAGCCGGCTGTACCGAGCGCTCATGGAGAAGCACACCTTAACCGTTGGGCTCATCAAAGCCTTCCATCTGCACATGGCTGCGTGCTGCTCGATGAAGGTTGGTTTGCTCTTTGCCATCAACACCATCTGCAAGGCCGTTGCAGGGAGGAGGAAACTGCACATTGTGCACTACGGCATCACCACCGGATTCCAGTGGCCGGACTTGCTCCGGTTGCTGGCCAACAGGGAGGGCGGCCCACCACAAGTGAGGATCACCGGCATTAACACCCCTCGCCCCGGGCTCCGTCCGGCTCAAATAATGGAGGAGGCGGGGGACCGGCTCGGCAACTGTGCTAAGCAGTTCGGCGTGCCATTCGAGTTCCGCGCCGTCGCATCCAAGCCGGAGGATGTCCGGGCTGAGGACCTGCACATCGACCCAGACGAGGTCCTGGTCGTGAACAGCATGTACGAGTTCAGGACCTTGATGGACGAGAGCCTAACCTTTGACATGGTGAGCCCGAGGGACATGGTGCTCAACAATATCAGCAAGATGAGGCCGGCCGTGTTCGTCCAGTCCCTCGTCAATGGACCATACAGCGCGGCCTTCTTCATGACGCGGTTCCGCCATGCCTTGTACTACTTCACGGCCTTGTTCGATGTGATGGAGAACACCGTTCCACGGGACAACGACCAGAGACTTCTGGTGGAGCGGGACATGCTTGCACGCTCCGCCATTAACATGATCGCCTGTGAAGGTGCAGACCGGGTGGAGCGCCCTCAGAACTACAAGGAGTGGCAGGCGCGGAACGAGCGAGCGGGGCTAAGGCAGCTGCCGTTGGACCCTGATGTTGTTCTGATGCTCAAGGACCAAGTGAAGAGTCGGTACCACAAGCATTTCATGATCAGCGAGGATCACCGCTGGCTTCTGCAAGGATGGAAAGGCCGGGTGCTCTATGCACACTCCACATGGGCTTCTCAAGTGATAGATTGAAGTACCAATACATGCAACTTTCATCAGTGTTTGATGATCTGTTGCAGTACCAGATGCGTGTTTGCTCCTCTTTTGTATCTGTAACTTACTAGTAATAGAAACAATTTTCAGGTTGTGGAGTGGCACCTGTTTGTTCAAAGCTGCTGTGAGCACACATATATCTGTTTAAACATAGAACATGTAAAATTGCTACTGCATTATCAAAGATGAGATTATGTGGAATCCCTGTATGACAACATCTACCAATTCCATATTTACTTGTTTCTTGTTCAGTTCCTAATCGTAAGGATATTTTGTCAAGGTCTTCCATTCTTGTTCAGAACTTTGGGGGTCAAGTAACAAATGAAATTAGCACAAGGATCATGGGGAAAACCATACGAGTGAGTTGGGTGCTTGGCAGTTAGCACAGAAAAGGGGATTCTGAAGTAGTTGTTGCATCTTTGATGCTATTTAACCATTTTTCTCGTTGATTTATATGGTCTAGTTGCAAGTTGAGTTGAAATTTATAGTCCTTGTCTAAACAGATTTATCTGCATGATGCCATATATGAGGATATGCAATGATGAAAGTTATAGTCCTTACATAAACAGATTTATCTGCATGCTATCATATATGATAGGCATTACATTGATGAAAAATTGACATTCTCTTGGTTACTTAGTGGTAATATGAATTCGACAAGTGTGGATGGAAACAGGCAGAGGGTGCTTTATCATTGTTAGATGGCGTATTTCACTTGTTTGTGTGCAGCACATTAGTTCGGCGGTTCGGCTCCTTCGGACCATTTTCTGTTTGCCAAAGTAAGTAGACTTTGTTATCATGAGTTCTCCTATCTTGTTAATATTGCTGATGCCTAAGAGATGTTAGGCGGATCCGTTGTGCGTGGCTGAGCCGGCGCTCTAGTCCTAGGCGTGGCCACCACCCGGTTTACCTCTGGCAGGTCACTGGTCCCTGCACCAGGTGTGTTGAAGAGGTTTCTCGCCTCGTAAACTGAAGGCAGACGACTCTGGTGCCTTCTCCTCATGACTTCGTTTTAAGCGTTCTGATCCAACGTGAGCCGGAAGGAATCAGCCTTTGATTTGCCGGATTAACCTCTGCTGTTAACAATGTTGTCAAGGTGTCCAATAAGTCGGACAAGACCTGAGCCGGCGGGCGCATAGGGCCTCCTGCCCCGGCCGCCGCTGCCGTTGCTGATCCAGAAATCATTGCTGTTGCAGTCGTAGAATTCTGCCCTGGCTGTGTACCGGCCATGAAAATCGCGACCCAGTTCGGCGGCTTATAGGGGTCCGGAATACTATCCCCATCGAAACAGCCCCCAAGCCTGTCGTCTTGCAGTTGATACAATGAAGTGGTCTCGCCCGTGGATGACTCACCATCAGAATAGATGGTCGTCTCACCGCTAGACACAGATCCTTCCTCAAATTCCTCCCCATGGATGAATCCAACGAAGGCGCGCTTCACGGCGGGTTGCACCTGGGCAGGTCGTGCACACTGAGTTGTCTCGATGATGTCGGTGCAGATGTCCTGCTCAAGGCCCGGTTCGCCGATCTTGCCGATGAAGATGTGAATTCCATCGAAGGGGGCCCGGTACCCGTACTCGATTGAGCCGGCCTCGGGGCCCCAGCCTGCGTTGTCGATGTAGAGTTTGCCGCGACGACTCTTGGTCATCCGGCCGACATCGTATCCTTTGATCCCTTCAAAGTTGCCCTGTAAGAACTCGAAACCACCGCGCGCTGGCCTCACGGTGGGCGCCAACTGTCGTGGAATTGTCACGGTAGATGTCCTAGCAAGAGGACTTAGTCGTGGAGCCATCGCGACAGGGTTAGCTTAAAGGGGTTAAACGAGACAAAGGACACAAGGAGTTTATACTGGTTCGGCCCCTTGCGGTGAAGGTAAAGGCCTAATCCAGTTTGAGGTGGTATTGCTTATGCCTCGATTACCAGGGAGCGAATACGCTTGACCTAGCTTTCGATCTGTTGTTTCTTACCCTAAACCGCCACAGGGTCATCCCTTTATATACTCAGGTTGATGCCCTGCGCTTTACAGAGTCTCGAGCCGGTTCATAACAACGTGTCCGGCTCGGTGACCAAATATACATGCCTTACAACACATGTCATACATATATGGTGATTTACACCTACGGGCCTTAAGCCGCCTTTGGGCCTTGGGCTCTTAATAAGTCATCTTCATGAACCACCATCTTCGATACCTTCATGGGCTTCGTGATAATGAACCGCCGTTGGTATAATCCGTCCCCTCTTGGGCGGGTCATACCTAATAGTTATATCCCCAACATTAGGCCCCAGGTTGATTTGAACTTGTTCATGTCAATCTTTATCACTTAGGAAAAATCCTTCTTCACCCGTTCTCACTAGATATTGTAACCCGCCGTGACATCATCTCCTAGAATTTGGGAGATCCGCCATGACATCATCTGTTATTAATTTTGCACAATGCCCGGCATATCTTAACGGATCTTTATCTTTAATAATCATCCCGAAAATCGAGGCATTTGCGTCGTCACATATCCATTTTTTGATCTCCTTGATTCCCGCGAATGTCAGTTATCCTTCCATCCTTATAAATAGGGCCAGGGGTTCCTTTCTTTTCTCCTCCCTTGCTTCTTCGTCCCTTTCTTCTTCCTCACATCTCCGCAACACACCTGCCTGCCTGAGCACCGCCGTCGCCGAACTCATCAGCTTCCTCGACTCCGGCTGCTGCATCGACCTGAATGAGGCCAGAGCAGCCGCGACATTTCTCCATTGTTCAGTGTATCCCGTAAGTGCCTCTCCTTTCTCCATCACAGATCTTCCATTAGGGTTTCTCGAAGTTCTTCAGAGTTCATCCTTGTTCTTCGCTGCAACTGATGACTTTGATCCAAACTTAGCACTTCTCCCGCGCGGCGGCAGCCGTGATACTTGTTTCTGTTATTAGAGCATCTCTTTCGCGTAAGAAAAACCCATCTGAACATATGAACTGCTCGAGAACTGTATTTTAGGTCAAAAATATTTTCCATTATGCGAAGTGTCCCAGATCTGAAATCCTAGTATTAATCTGTGAAACTTGTTTGCCTCAACACTTAGTAGAATTCGCTCTTGACAAAACTTGAATAGCATTGCTGTCATGGCGGCTTACACCACCGATTTATAATTATCCATATATCATTAGGCCCCACTTAAGCCGCCAATCTGAATACATACTATAGCGTCTCCAGCTTAATGAATCAACTTAAACCGGCAAATTTTCCTTTCTTTCAGGCTTCTTCCTTCACAATGCCGTCGAAGACAGTCACCTCATGTAATTGGGTTCCTTCAATTGTTACTGAGAACATGCTCAAAGACTTTGTCAACATCGGCTATTTGCCAGCAAAAGATATCATGCATCGGCGCGCCCCCAAACCAAGCGAAGAAAGACCTCACCCAAAGGATGATGAAGTCATCATTTTTACTGATCACATGAATCGGGGCTTCTCACCACCCGGATCAAAATTCTTCCAAGACGTTCTGCACTTCTTTCAACTCCATCCTCAAGAAATCGGACCCAATTCCGTGTCCAACATTTGCAATTTTCAAGTTTTCTGCGAAGTATACCTTCAAGAGGAACCCAGCGTTGAACTCTTTAGGGAATATTTTTATTTGAACCGCCAAAACGAGTTTACGAACGAGCCCAACTTGGAACTTGGTGCAATCTCAATTCAACGAAGAAGACGTGCTATCTGCCCCTATGCTTGCTTGCCGAGTCACCCCAAAAATTGGAACCAGACATGGTTTTACTGCAAAGATACCTCTTCGGCTGACGAGAATCCACTGCCGGGTTATCGTGTCCAGCGTCTTGACCCAAAGCATCGTCTTCCCAAAAAACTTACCGGTGCTGAACGTGCAAAACTTGCCCCTACCATTGCAAAGGTCAAGGCTCTGTTGGGAAACGGGTTAACTGGCATTGACTTGGTTCGGTGCTGGGTTTCATGGCGGATCATACCCTTGAGTCGCCGGCCCAGTTTAATGTGTACTTACACGGGTGGTATAAAGGATCCATCGCGCCACAGCTCCGTGCTTTTAACTGATGAGGCCATCAATGAAATGACAAAGACCCTTCTGAATGAAGATCCAGAAGACTGCAGCAAGTGGGTCTGAACCCTTTCTGCACACTTAACCCGCCACCGGATGTGAGTCTCTAAATTACTTGCTTTTACCTCATCGTTCACATAGTCTATTAACTCAACTTTGATGACTACCACAGACTAAATCTGATTTTTGGAAAAAGCAATATGACCATGAAGCTGCCAAAAAGGACAGGGCTACCAAGAAAGCCGCCAAGAAAACTGTCAGGAAAATCAAGAAGAAATTAACTGCTTCCAAGATGCTTGGGCTGGACGACAGTTCTGAGTCGGAGGTAGCCCTTGATTCCCTTGGCTCATTTTTCAACCATCTTATTGACACTAATTATCATCAGGATGACACGGGGACCATCCAAGCAGTCAAAGAAGAGGTAACTATCATTTCGTCTGACTCAGAGCCTTTGCCAAGACAGAAAATTCGACAGGTAACCCGGAAAGTAAGATTTTCACACCCCTTAGCTCATTTGGATCCTCACTTTCTTTTGAAGCAACAGCAACATGAGAGCCGGCGACAAACTCGGACCAGCAGAGGTGAAGAGTTATCGTCCGGCTTACCAAATACTCCAGCTCCACGGAAACGTCAAAACGAGGTTTTTCCAAACTTAAACTCTTTTTACCCACTGGCGGGTCTCATTCGCCAGCCACTTAATCCTCCCGATTCAAACTATCAGGAGGTTTCTCGCTCTTCCTCCGGCGACTCATCTCAAACCCAGCTGCCGGCTTTCAAGACTGCCCCTGGGTAACATCACTTTTATTTTCTATCTCCTTATGCTCTTATACTTGTACTGATCCCTCATAACCCGTGCAGTGGACAAGCAAAGCCTAGCAAGAAGGCAAAGGTGACCAAGCCGGTTGAAGATCCTAAAGTCCATGAACCGGAGCAGCAAGTCCCAGCATCAGACGCTTCTGAAAAACAACCAGAAGAACCTGCCCATGATGTCCCACCAGAGATTCCTGACCTTCCGGTGACCAGACAAAACTCAATCCTTTGAGTACTGAATCATCAAGCCCACTTAAACCGTCAGAGACACATGCCGACCATGTTATGATCACAGGCACCGGCTTTACAGAACCAGGAAATCCAACTGTCTTGGCCAAACACTTCGCTAAACAGGAGTTCATTGAAAAGCGGAAAGTGAGATTTGATGTTGCCCACTATTCTCAATTGAGCAGTAGTGAAGTACTCTCTGGCTACCTCAAACAAGTACACACCAGCCGGGATCTTGAAATTGATATGGTGAAGCAGATGCATCAAAAATATGAAGTATGGATTCCTGCTTAAATAAGCTATGTACATCCTGCAAGCCCCCAAGTCTACTGGGTATGATAAGATTGAATACACTGTAGACTTAGAATAACTAAGAGCATCTTTTGTAGAATCCTTCCAAGGCCGGTTTTCACATCTAAAGTTAAATTGGATTTTAAACAATTAACATTGCAACCGTAGTCCCTGAGGGCCGGTTTAATCGGCATGAATGAGCCGGTCATGTTTACCATTGTTCATAAAAGAGAGCTTACCTGTATAGCCCCCATGAACCGGCTGTGATTATTTACGGCACAATTGGGTCATCATAAAGTAGTAAAGAGACACCAGCGATATACATTAGCCCCCAAGTGCCAAGTACTCTTGCTTGCAAAGTTCTTGGGACTTATTCACATGAGCCGTTGTATGAAGAATTTTTCGGCAGGCATTAGCCCCCAAGTGCCAAGTGTTGTTGCTTGCAAAAGGCTGGGGACTTATATTTCTGTAACCTGGATATGAATGTGTTTGCAACTCTGTGCTTGTACAGGACGCCACTGCTGAACTTCAATTACAATTGGCTGATGCAAAGACCCGACTGGAGAATCAAGAGTCTGAGACCCGGAAAGTTGATTCAAAATTCCAATTTAGCGTTGCTGAAATGGAAAAGCTGAAGACCAGTTTTGAGGCTGAAAGAAACGCCTGGGCTGAAGAAAAGACTGCTTTAACGCAGTGGGCTGAAAAAGCGGAGGCGGCTCTTCAAGAGGTGACCACCGAGCTTACCGGTTTAAAGCACCGTGTATCCCAGATGGTTTCTGCTATCTTTGGTGAGTTTGCCGTGTTAATATTGAAATTGAATCTCTTCCTTGATGGTATAAATCACCTCTAACCGATTCATAATTATTACTCAGGTCCCAGGAGCCGCAACCTTGATCAAGAGATGCTTGTGAAGCTCAAGGCTGTTTATACACTTGTTGAACAACTATATAGTGGAGCTCAACGCACGCTAGCCATGATTTCTCCAACAAATCAAGGACCCAATTTGCTGAGCGACGTCTTGAAGAAATTGTCAATTCTGCCCGCGAGGATTCAAGAGATAAAACGGTCATGTGCAAGAGCCGGCGCCGTGACGGCCTTGAGCCGTGCCAAGGCATGGGTACCAGAGCTAGACCCAGCCGAGGTAGCTACTGGGTATCCAAGTTTGAAAGAAGATGGCACTTCCTTTGATCAGAAGGACTTCACTGCTTGCGTGAAGGAAATACGTCCTATGGCGACTCTGATTGCTGATGAGACAAACCTATCAAAATATCAGCCGGCTTATGATGCAGAAAATCAGAAGAAGCCCATGCCGGCTTACAAAGTGATGGATCTGATTCCCCCAATTCTTAAGCATACTTTCGCCCCCTGAAGTTGACCCGTCCAATCTTATAGATGATGAAGCTGAATTCCACGCCTTACGTGGCATTGATTAGTCGTCACCAAACTTCCAGACAGCGGAGGAGGACGAAGAACCGGAAAAGGATGATCCAGAAACTTCAAGTCGTCAAGACTGAGAAGATTGACCCGCTGGGTGGTTCAAATATCTGAACTTCGGAAAATACTTGATCTGTTTTGGCTCACTGAGTCATGTAATAGGCTAGCGAAACTTTGATCTGTCGTGCCATCGTGCATGTTTTTACTTTGTGCAACACTGTTTGATCCACCACTTGAAAAGCGTACCACTTTATGCTTATGGTAACGTCAATTTATGCAGATGAAATTTATCATTACCCAGCACACAAGTAGATCACAATTGCCCCGTCAGTTTACCGCAGGCGGGTCATAATACCCCATATAAAACCACTGGTGACGAAAATAGTGTATAACCAGGGTTGGTTCAAATATAATAAAAAAATATCATACATGTGATATGTGATTAAAACTGTTGGCTTACCATACCAAAGAAGTTATGGTGATAACCCAAAACTTTAGAAGACAATACTTCCAAGTGCTTAATATCATCATATGCCGGTTCATTATATACCTATGTTTTGAGCTGTGCTGTGCAACAGACTCTCTTTGGTCTTTGTAACCCGGTCATTAAGCCTCCAAGTAGGTCAAAGCTATACTCATATGAAGTTATAATACTGGCTTGATAGCCGAAATCCCAAGGTAATCAGAGCTGTGCTCTTATGAAATTATCATATTGGCTTGATAGCCGAATTACCAAGGTAATCAGAGCTGTGCTCTTATGAATTGTCATATTGGCCTGATAGCTGAATTACTAAGATAATCAGAGCTATGCTCTTATGAAATTATCATATTGGCTTGATAGCCGAATTACCAAGGTAATCAGAGCTGTGCTCTTATGAAATTATCATATTGGCTTGATAGCCGAATCAAGAGGGTAGTAACGCTATGTTCTCTTTGGTGAATACACCTATGTTTGAACAGGAAGCCCCAAAGTGATCTGTAAGAATGGCGTTGCGCCGGATCAAGAGGGATATTCACAACTATGCTCCATGAGCAGGAAGCCACAAAGTGACCTTTTTGTAATGAAAAAGACTCATTATTCTTGGAAATGAAACGACAGAGGCCCTGCTTTATCAGGGATGCCAGCTTTATTATAATCATCATAATATATACATTGTCAAAATATGTACATTATAAGAGCCGGTGGCTCAAGTATAGTAAGGCCGAAGATGAGCAATATTCCAAGGCCGGTGGGTCTCCTCCTCCGACTTACGTGAATCCTTGTGTTCTTGAATGTCGATAAGGTAGTACGATCCATTGTTCAGACTTTTACTAACCACAAAGGGTCCTTCCCAAGGTGGGGATAACTTGTGCATATCAGTTTGATCCTGGGTAAGCCGAAGCACCAGGTCGCCTTCTTGAAAAGTTCTGGTTTTAACCCGACGGCTATGATAACGACGCAAATCTTGCTGATAAATCGCGGGTCGAGCCGCCGCGAGGTCACGCTCCTCATCTAACAGGTCAAGTGCATCTTGACGTGCCTTTTCATTATCATCTTCAACGTAAGCCGCCACTCGAGGAGAATCATGACAGATGTCACTGGGGAGAACCGCCTCTGCTCCGTAGACCATGAAGAAAGGCGTATAACCCATAGATCTGTTGGGGGTGGTATCAATGCTCCATAACACGGATGGTAACTCCTCCACCCAACAACCCGACGTCCTCTGTAAGGGAACCATAAGCCAGGGCTTGATGCCTCTCATGATCTCTTGATTGGCTCTCACGGCTTGACCATTAGACTGGGGGTGAGCCACCGACGATACATCAAGCCGGATGTGCTCATGTTGAAAAATTTCCTCCATGGCGCCCTTGGATAGATTAGTGCCATTATCAGTTATAATTCTGTGGGGAAAACCAAAATGGAAAATCACCTTTTTCATGAATTGAACCGCCGTCGCCGCGTCACATTTACTGACCGGCTCTGCTTCAACCCACTTCGTAAACTTATCAACCGCCACCAGGAGGTGCGTCTTTTTGTCTTTGGACCTTTTGAAAAGTCCAACCATATCAAGCCCCCAGACTGCAAACGACCAAGTAATTGGAATCATCCTCAACTCTTGAGCTGACACATGGGCGCGTCGTGCAAACTTTTGAAAACCATCACATCTATTGACTAGATCCTCCGCATCAGCATGCGCCGTCAGCCAATAGAACCCATGACGAAAAGCTTTGGCTACAAGAGATTTTTAGACCCGACATGATGACCACAATCCCCTTAATGAATCTCTTGTAGAATCTCACAGCCTTCATCAGGAGAAACACAACGTTGAAACGCCCCTATGGCACTACGATGTTGCAAGTCTCCATTGACAATAGTCATCGACTTAGACCGCCGGGTTATCTGTCTGGCCAAAGTTTCGTCCTCAGGTAACTCACCTCGGGTTATCTGTCTGGTCAAAGTTTCATCCTCAGGTAACTCACCCCGGGTCATATAAGCCAAATATGAAACTGTCCAATCAGGAATCGCATGAACAGCCGCCACCAGTTGTGCTTCCGGGTCAGGAATAGCCAAATCTTCCTCTGTAGGCAATTTAGCAGAAGGGTTATGCAGAATATCCAGGAAAGTGTTAGGTGGCACCGGCTTACGCTAAGACCCTAACCGGCTTAAAGCATCAGCCGCCTCATTTTTCCTGCGATCAACATGTTCAACTTGATAACCCTTAAAGTGACCCGCAATAGCATCAATCTCTCGATGGTAAGCCGCCATGAGTGGATCCTTAGAATCCAAGTGCCAGAAACTTGCTGAGCTACCAGATCTGAGTCGCTGAAACACCGCACCCGGCTTAAACTCATCTCCTTAGCCATCCGAAGACCATGGAGCAAGGCCTCATACTTAGTTGCATTGTTAGTACAAGGGAACATCAGCCGGAGAACATAAGAAAATTTATCACCTCATGGGGAAGTTAATACAACTCCAGCCCCCGAGCCTTCCAACTGCCTGGATCCATCAAAGTGAATAGTCTAATACGTATTATCTGGCTTCTCCTTAGGCATCTGTAACTCTGTCCAATCATTGATAAAATCCACAAGTGCTTGAGACTTGATGACTGTACAGGGCACATACTTTAAACCATGAGGCCCAAGCTCAATGGCCCACTTGGCTACCCGACCTGTGGCTTCTCTGTTTTGAATTATATCCCCTAAGGGGGCAGAACTAACCACAGTGATAGGATGACCCAGAAAATGCTAGTTAAGCTTCCGGCTAGCCATAAAAACCCCATACACCAGTTTCTGCCAATGTGGATACCTCTGTTTGGACTCAATAAGGACCTCACTAATGTAGTAAACCGGCCGTTGAACCAGGAATTCCTTACCTGACTCCTTCCACTCCACCACAATTGCTACACTGACAGCTCGGCTATTGGCAGCCACATACAACAATAAAGGCTCTTTATCGATGGGAGCAACAAGAACGGGCGGCCCAGCCAACTGCCTCTTCAAATCCTCAAACGCTTGATTAGCAGCATCACTCCAAACAAAGTGATCTGTCTTCTTCATCATCTGGTAAAGAGGGATAGCTTTCTCGCCCAACCGGCTTATGAACCGGCTTAAGGCCGCAATACGACCTGCCATGCGATAAACATCATTAATACATGCCGGCTTAGCCAGAGAGGTGATGGCTTTTATCTTTTACGGGTTAGCTTCAATGCCTATGTTGGAAACTAGAAAACCCAAAAGCTTACCAGGTGGTACATCAAAAATGCATTTGACCGGGTTAAGCATCATATTATAAGCCCGGAGATTATCAAAGGTCTCCTTCAAATCATCAATCAGGGTTTCCTTTTTTCCTTATTTCTAGATTTCACCACAATGTCATCCACATAAGCATGAACGTTACACCCAATTTGATCATGAAGGCAATTTTGCACACACCGTTGGTAAGTCGCCTGGGCGCTCTTGAGCCCAAAAGGCATAGACACATAGCAGAAGGCTCCAAATGGAGTGATGAAAGCTATCTTCTCCTGGTCCTTAACTGCCATCTTGATCTGATGATAACCAGAATAAGCATCCAAAAAGCTCAAACGCTCACAACCCGCCGTAGCATCAATAATCTGATCAATACGAGGGAGAGCAAAGGGATCAGCCGGACAAGCCTTATTTAAGTCCGTGTAATCCACACACATATGCCAAGTGCCGTTCTTCTTAAGCACCAACACTGGGTTAGCCAACCACTCAGGATGAAAAACTTCAACGATGAACCCAGCCGCCAAAAGCCGGGCCACTTCTTCACCAATGGCTTTACGCCTTTCTTCATTAAAACGACGAAGAAACTGCTTGACCGACTTAAACTTCAGATCAATATTAAGAGTGTGCTCAGCGAGTTCCCTCGGTACACCTGGCATGTCAGAAGGTTTCCATGCAAAGATGTCCCGGTTCTCACGGATGAACTCGATGAGCGCGCTTTCCTATTTCAGATCCAGATTAGCACTAATGCGGAACTGCTTGGATGAATCGCCAGGAACAAAATCAACCAGCTTGGTGTCATCTGCCGACTTAAACTTCAAGACCGAATCATGCTCCGTAGTTGGCTTTTTCAAAGAGGTCATATCTACTGGGTCAACATTGTCTTTATAAAATTTCAACTCCTTTGTTGCACAGACAAACTCAGCATAAGCCGCATCACCTTCTTCACACTCCAAAGCTATCTTCTGGCTTCCATGCACTGTGATAGTCCCCTTGTGACCCGACATTTTGAGCTGCAGATAAACATAACAAGGCCGTGCCACGAACTTGGCATAAGCCAGCCACCCAAACAGAAGGGCTCTTGATCTTAACCACTTCAAAGGTCAACGTCTCAGACCTGGAATCATAATCATCTCCAAAAGCAACCTCCAGGGATATCTTACCAACTGGGTATGCCGACTTACTAGGCACCACACCATGAAAGACGGTGTTCGACGGTTTAAGATTTTTATCAGTCAATCCCATGCGACGAAAAGTTTCATAATAAAGGATATTGACATTGCTGCCTCCATCCATGAGTACCTTAGTGAATTTATATCCTCCAACCTGAGGTGCCACCACCAAAGCTAAGTGACCCAAATTATCAACCCGGGGCGGGTGATCCTCACGGCTCCACACAATGCGTTGCTCAGACCAGCGCAAGTAACGGGGCACTGCTGGCTCAACAGCGTTCACAACCCTTTTATGGAGCTTCTGATCCCGTTTGCATAAACTTGTGGTGAAGACATGGTACTGCCCACTATTCAACTGTTTCGGGTTACTCTGATACCCATATTGTTGCTGCTGATTCCCCTGACCAAACTGTTGATGAAAACCTCCCTGATTGCCTTGATTTCCTTGATTGCCTTGGAAGCCGGAATTAGGACCGCCGCCACCGTGACCCAGACCATAAGAGCCGGAACCTGAGCCGCCACCTGGCCCATGATTGTACGGGAACAAGTCAGAATTTTTGAACTCCTTCATAATGTGGCAGTCCTTCCAAAGGTGCATGGATGGCCTTTCACGCGTACCATGCTTTGGGCAAGGCTGATTCATCATCTGCTCTAGATTTATACCTGACCCTCCTGCCCGAGGAGGTGGCTTTCCTTTATGACACTGACCATTGTTCTGCGTGTTGGTATTAGCCACAAAATCTAAATTATTATCTGCCTTGCGTTTACCGTTGCCCCCTGACTCGCCGGGTTATGATGTTGGCCCTTAGTGTTGCCACTCTTCTTTCCCTTTCCCGGCTTTTCATCATCAGACTCGGGGGTCCTTGGTACTATCAGAGTCGGCATATTTAATTAGAGCCACCATCAGCTCCCCCATATCATTACAGTGGCGCTTGAGCCGCCCTAACTTCTGTTTAAGAGGCAAAAAATGACAATTCTTCTTTAACACGAGGACCGCTGAGCCGACATTGATGTTATCCGATGAATGTAAGATGGCTTTGACCCGGCGCACCCAATGGGTCGTTGATTCGCCTTCCTCTTGGGCACAGGCATCTAAATCCACAATTGACATGGACTGTTTGCACGTATCTTTAAAATTCTGGATGAACCGTGCTTTTAACTCGGCCCATGACCCGATGGAGTTGGCAGACAACCCCTTTAACCAAGTACGAGTCGTCCCATCCAGCATCATGGTGAAGTATTTGGCACATGCAACATCGCTAACCTCTAGCAGCTCCATAGCCATCTCATAACTCTCAATCCACGCCTCAGGGGGTAAGTCGGCTGTGTAGTTGGGCACCTTACGAGGTCCTTTGAAATCCTTGGGCAAGAGCTCATTACGTAGAGCCGACTCTAAACATGGTACACCCATGCTTCTAGAGGTCACACCTGCCTCCACGGAAGTTGTTGGATAAACCGGAGATGGTTGATGAACCGCCAGCTCAGCCTCCCGATGTGCTCTATCCTGATCCATCAGGGCCTGAGTGTTACGGGGCGGGTCTTGTCCACAGGGCGGGTTACGATGCTGCTCACTTCTTGACACCACCGGGGAGTCCATGTGTCTGCTATAACTCCGGCTTGGGCGAGGGGTTGAATGGATCCTCTCACGACTGTAAGAATAAGCCTCCTGCTGCACCAATGTTGTCTGAAGAAGCTCCCTAGCCCTCCGTGTTTCAACCGCAGCTGGAGATTCACCTTCAATTGGGAGAGCCACCAATTGCGACACCGCAACAATCATGTTATCCAAAGGGTTAGAATAATGACCCGGTGGCGTTGGCACATGTGGCGGGATATTATTCTGACGAGGTGGGTCCGTCGTGCGTGGTTGAGCCGGTGCTCCAGTCCCAGGTGCAGCTACCGCCCGGTTTATCCCTGGCGGGTCACTGGTCCCTGCACCAGGTGTGTTGAAGAGGTTCCTCGCCTCGTAAACCAGGGGCAGACGAATTCGGTGCCTTCTCCTCAAGACGTCGTTTGAAGTGTTCTGATCCAAGGAGAGCCGGAAGGAATCAGCCTGGATCCGTTGTGCATGAGCATCCAGAGCATCTCGCTCCACAGTCATCCTTGCGTCCTCAGCTGCCAAATCTTCCTTGGCCTGAGCTATCTCATCCCGCAGCTTTGCAACTTCCGTGTTATGCTGAGATTGATTTGCTGGGTTAACCTCTGTTGTCAACAATGTTGTCAACGTGTCTAATAAGTCAGACAGAACCCGAGCCGGCGGGTGCACAGGGCCTCCTGCCCCAGCCCTCATCTCCGTTGCTGACCCGGAAACCATTGCCGCTGCAGTCGAAGAATTCCGCACTGCTTGCGTACCGGCCATGAAGATCGCGAACCGGTTCGGCGGCTCATAGGGGTCCGGAATACTGTCACCGCCGGAACAGCCCCCAAGCCTGCCATCTTGCAGCTGGTACAATGAAGTAGTCTCGCCTGTGGACGACTCACCATCAGAACATATGGCCGTCTCACCAGCAGACATGGATCCTTCCTCAAATTCTCCCCCATGCATGAATCCAACAAAGGCACGCTTCACGATGGGTTGAACCCGGGCGGGTCATGCACGCTGAGCTGTCTCGATGATGTCGGCGCAGGTGTCCGGCTCAAGGCCCGGTTCGCCGATCTTGCCGATGAAGACGTGAATTCCGCCGAAGGGAACCCGGTACCCGTACTTGATTGAGCCGGCCTCGGGGCCCCAGCCTGATTCGTCAATGTAGAGCTTGCCGCGACGACTCTTGGTCATCCTGTCTACAGCGTATCCTTTGATCCCTTCAAAGTTGCCCTGTAAGAATTCGAAACCACCACGCGCTGGCCCCACGGCAGGCGCCAACTGTCGTGGAATTGTCACGGCAGATGTCCTAGCAAGAGGACTTAGTCATGGAGCCATCGCGACAGGGTTAGCTTAAAGGGGTTAAACGGGACAAAGGACACAAGGAGTTTATACTGGTTCGGCCCCTTGTGGTGAAGGTAAAGGCCTAATCCAGTTTGAGGTGGTATTGCTTATGCCTCGATTACCAGGGAGCGAATACGCTTGACCTAGCTTTCGATCTGTTGTTTCTTACCCTAAACCGCCATAGAGTCATCCCTTTATATACTCAGGTTGACGTCATGTGGCTTACAGAGTCCCGAGCCGGTTCATAACAACATGTCCAGCTCGGTGACCAAATATACATGCCTTACAACACAAGTCATACATATATGGTGGTTTACACCTATGGGCCTTAAGCCGCCTTTGGGCCTTGGGCTCTTAATAAGTCATCTTCATGAACCACCATCTTCGATACCTTCATGGGCTTCGTGATAATGAACCGCCGTTGGTATAACCCGGCCCCTCCTGGCGGGTCATACCTAATAGTCATATCCCCAACATTCACCCTCTTTTTCGTTCGCCGTGTTCTTGTCGGATCTGTTTTTGAGTGCAATCTTGTTGTGTAGTCACAATGACTCAAGAGAACACCAAGTTGCGTGATTTCTCAAATACCAACAGCAATGATTTTATTGGCACTCCGCTTGCTCCTCCCGCCACTAGTGCGGAATCTTATGATATTAATACTGCTTTGCTGAATCTTGTTATGAAAGATCAATTTTCCGGTACTCCTAATGAGGATGCCACGTCCCATCTTAATACCTTCATGGAATTATGCGATATGCAAAAGAAAAAGTTTGTGGACAATGATGTTGTGAAGATGAAATTATTTCCGCTTTCTTTGTGTGATTCTGCAAAAAATTGGTTTTCTTCTTTGCCTCGCAATAGTATTGATTCTTGGAATAAGTGCAAAGATGCTTTTATCACTAAGTGTTTTCCGCCCGCAAAAAATATTTCCCTTAGAACCAAGATCATGAATTTCAAGCAACTTGAACATGAGCATGTTGCACAATCTTGGGAAAGGATGAAAATGATGCTAAGGAACTGCCCAACTCATGGGTTAAATCTTTGGATGATCATACAAAATTTTTATGCAGGGTTGAATTTTGTTTCTCATAATGTTTTAGATTCCTCCGCAGTTGGTACTTTTATGGAAATTACTTTGGGTGAAGCCACTAAGTTTCTTGATAATATCATGGCAAATTATTCACAATGGCATACCAAAAGAGCTCCTACTAGTAAAAAAGTTAATTTGGTTGAAGAAATTTCTTCTTTGAGTGAAAAAGTTGATTCTCTTATGAAATTGGTTGCTAGTAAACATGCTCCTATTGATTTCAATGATATGCCTTTGTCTACTTTGATTGAGCAAAATAGTGATGCCGTAGATGTGAATTTTATCTCGCAAAACAATTTCAATAACAATGCTTATAGAGGTAATTTTAATCCTAGGCCTTTTCCTAGTAATTCCTCTAATAATTATGGTAATTCCTATGAAAATCCTTCTTATAATAATAATAGGAATAACTCTACAACAACAACAAAGCCTTTAGTCCCAAACAAGTTGGGGTAGGCTAGAGGTGAAACCCATAAGATCTCGCAACCAACTCATGGCTCTGGCACATGGATAGCAAGCTTCCACGCACCCCTGTCCATAGCTAGCTCTTTGGTGATACTCCAATCCTTCAGGTCTCTCTTAACGGACTCCTACCATGTCAAATTCTGTCTACGCCGCCCTCTCTTGACATTCTCCACACGCTTTAGCCATCCGCTATGCACTGGAGCTTCTGGAGGCCTGCGCTGAATATGCCCAAACCATCTCAGACGATGTTGGACAAGCTTCTTCTCAATTGGTGCTACCCCAACTCTATCTCGTATATCATCATTCCGGACTCGATCCTTCCTCGTGTGGCCACACATCGATCTCAACATACGCATCTCCGCCACACCTAACTGTTGAACATGTTGCCTTTTAGTCGGCCAACACTCCGCGCCATACAACATTGCGGGTCGAACCGCCGTCCTGTAGAACTTGCCTTTTAGCTTTTGTGGCACTCTCTTGTCACAGATAATGCCAGAAGCTTGGCGCCACTTCATCCATCCGGCTTTGATTCGATGGTTCACATCTTCATCAATACCCCCATCCTCCTGCAACATTGACCCCAAATACCGAAAGGTGTCCTTTCGAGGTACTACCTGGCCATCAAGGCTAACCTCCTCCTCCTCACACCTAGTAGTATTGAAACTGCACATCATGTACTCGGTTTTAGTTCTACTAAGCCTAAACCCTTTCGATTCCAAGGTTTGTCTCCATAACTCTAACTTCCTATTTACCCCCGTCCGACTATCGTCAACTAGCACCACATCATCTGCAAAGAGCATACACCATGGGATATCTCCTTGTATATCCCTTGTGACCTCATCCATCACCAATGCAAAAAGATAAGGGCTCAAAGCTGACCCCTGATGCAGTCCTATCTTAATCGGGAAGTCATCGGTGTCGACATCACTTGTTCGAACACTTGTCACAACATTATCGTACATGTCCTTGATGAGGGTAATGTACTTTGCTGGGACTTTGTGTTTCTCCAAGGCCCACCACATGACATTCCGCGGTATCTTATCATAGGCCTTCTCCAAGTCAATGAACACCATATGCAAGTCCTTCTTTTGCTCCCTATATCTCTCCATAAGTTGTCGTACCAAGAAAATGGCTTCCATGGTCGACCTCCCAGGCATGAAACCAAACTGATTTTTGGTCACGCTTGTCATTCTTCTTAAGCGGTGCTCAATGACTCTCTCCCATAGCTTCATTGTATGGCTCATCAGCTTAATTCCATGGTAATTAGTACAACTCTGAACATCCCCCTTGTTCTTGAAGATTGGTACTAATATACTCCGTCTCCATTCTTCTGGCATCTTGTTTGCCCGAAAAATGAGGTTGAAAAGCTTGGTTAGCCATACTATTTCTATGTCCCCGAGACCTTTCCACACCTCAATGGGGATACAATCAGGGCCCATCGCCTTGCCTCCTTTCATCCTTTTTAAAGCCTCCTTCACCTCAGACTCCTGCATTCGCCGCACAAAACGCATGCTGGTCTCATCAAAGGAGTCGTCTAGTTCAATGGTAGAACTCTCATTCTCCCCATTGAACAACTTGTCGAAGTACTCCCGCCATCTATGCTTAATCTCCTCGTCCTTCACCAAGAGTTGGCCTGCTCCGTCCTTGATGCATTTGACTTGGCCAATGTCCCTCGTCTTCCTCTCTCGGATCTTGGCCATCTTATAGATGTCCCTTTCACCTTCCTTCGTGCCTAACCGTTGGTAGAGGTCCTCATATGCCCGACCCCTTGCTTCACCAACAGCTCGCTTTGCGGCCTTCTTCACCATCTTGTACTTCTCTATGTTGTCTGCACTCCTATCCTGGTATAGGCGTCTGAAGCAATCTTTATTCTCTTTAATCGCCTTCTGGACGTCATCATTCCACCACCAGGTATCCTTATCTTTGCTTCTCCTTCCCCTGGACACTCCAAACTCCTCCAAGGCCACCTTACGAATGCAAGTCGCCATCTTCATCCACACATTGTCTGCATCCCCTCCTTCCTCCCAAGGGCCCTCCTTAATGACACTCTCCTTGAACACCTAAGCTACCTCCCCCTTGAGCTTCCACCACTTCGTTCTAGCGACTTTGGCACGCTTATCCCGCTGGACACGAATCCGAAAGTGGAAGTCAGCAACCACCAGCTTATGCTGGGGTACAACACTCTCTCCAGGTATCACCTTATAGTCTAGGCACGCACGCCTATCTTCTCTTCTCGAGAGGATGAAATCAATCTGGCTAGAGTGTTGGCCACTACTAAAAGTCACCAGATGTGATTCTCTCTTTCTAAAGAGGGTGTTAGCTACAATCATGTTGTAGGCTAGAGCAAAGCTTAAGACATCTTCTCCTTCTTGATTCCTGATGCCATGGCCAAAGCCCCCATGCTCCCCTTCAAAACCTGTGTTAGATGTACCCACGTGGCCATTGAGGTCTCCTCCTATGAAGAGCTTCTCACCAATCGGTACACTCCTAACCATGTCTTCCAGGCCTTCCCAGAACTCCCTCTTGGTGTTCTCATTGTGGCCTACTTGTGGGGCATACGCGCTGATAACATTGAGAACCAAGTCCTCAACTACCAGCTTGACCAAGATAATCTGGTCCCCACGTCTCTTGACGTCTACCACTCCATACTTGAGGCTCTTGTTGATCAAGATGCCTACGCCATTTCTGTTTGCAGCCGTCCCCGTGTACCACAACTTGAAGCCGGTATCCTCCACCTCCTTCGCCTTCTGTCCTCTCAATTTGGTTTCTTGGACGCAAAGGATATCAACACCTCTCCTCACCGCTGCATCAACTAGCTCCCGAAGCTTCCCTGTCAGAGACCCTACGTTCCAGCTACCTAAGCGAATCCTCCTAGGCTCGGCTAGCTTCCTTACCCTTCGCACCCTCGAGTCAAATGCGAAGACCCTTGCTCATTTTCCACTACACCCGGGCGCCGATGTAGCGCACCACTAAGGATGTGACGACCCGATCCTCGCTCACTTGCCACCGTATCCAGATCAAGATACGGCGCGCCACTTGGGGGGTGACGGCCCGACCCTTGCCCACTTTCCACCACACCCGGGTTCCGATGTGGCGCGTCGCTGAGAGGGTTACGCCCCAACAAAAATCTTTTGGGTTTCATCTCCATAAGAGTGGCTGAGTTTTTACGTTGGCTTGCCAAGCCTATCACAACCCTCCTCCTTTATCATAATAGGAATAACTCTGATCTTGAGAATAATATTAAAGAATTTATCTGAAGAAAATATGCCCTAGAGGCAATAATAAAGTTGTTATTTATATTTCCTTATATCATGATAAATGTTTATTATTCATGCTAGAATTGTATTAACTGGGAACTTAATACATGTGTGAATACATAGACAAAAAAAAGTGTCCCTAGTATGCCTCTACTAGACTAGATCCTTAATCAAAGATGGTTAAGTTTCCTGACCATAGACATGTGTTGTCATTTGATGAACGGGATCACATCATTAGGAGAATGATGTGATGGACAAGACCCATCCATTAGCTTAGCATAAATGATCGTTTAGTTTTGTTGCTATTGCTTTCATCATGACTTATACATGTTCCTCTGACTATGAGATTATGCAACTCCCGAATACTGGAGGAACACCTAATGTGCTATCAAACATCACAACATAATTGGGTGATTATAAAGATGCTCTACAGGTGTCTCCAAAGGTGTCTGTTGGGTTGGAATAGATCGAGGTTAGGATTTTCACTCTGTGTATCGGAGAGGTATCTCTGGGCCCTCTCGGTAATGCACATCACTATAAGCCTTGCAAGAAATGTGACTAATGAATTAGTTACGGGATGATGCATTACGGAACGAGTAAAGAGACTTGCCGGTAACAAGATTGAACTAGGTATGATGATACCGACGATCGAATCTCGGGTAAGTAACATACTAATGACAAAGGGAACAACATATGTTGTTATGCGGTTTGACCGATAAAGATCTTCGTAGAATATGTAGGAGCCAATATGAGCATCCAGGTTCCGCTATTGGTTACTGATCGGAGATGTGTCTCGTTCATGTCTACATAGTTCTCGAACCCGTAGGGTCCGCACGCTTAACGTTCGATGATGATTTGTGTTATGAGTTATGTGATTTGATGACCGAAGTTTGTTCGGAGTTCCGGATGAGATCACGGACATGATGAGGATTCTCGAAATGGTCGAGACATAAAGATTGATATATTGGACGATGTTATTCTGACACCAGATGAGTTCCGAGAGGTACCGGATAATTATCGGAGTGCTGGAGGGTTATCGGAACCCCCCGGGGGAACTAATGGGCCTTCATGGGCCTTAATGGGGAGAGAGAAGGGACACAAGGGCTGGCCGCGTGCCCCCCTCCTTGGGTCCGAATTGGAATAGGGGAAGGGGGCGACGCCCCCTTTCCTCCCCTTCCCCCTCTTCCTTCCTTCTTCCCCCTTCCTCCAGGTGGAATCCTACTAGGACTTGGAGTCCTAGTAGGACTCCCCTCTCCTGGCGCGCCCTACAGGGCTGGCCGACCTCCCCCTCCCTCCTTTATATACGGGGGCAGGGGGCACCTTAGAACACACAAGTTTCTCTTAACCGTGTGGGGTGCCCCCCTCCACAGTTACACACCTCGGTCATATCATCGTAGTGCTTAGGCGAAGCCCTGCACCGGTAACTTCATCATCATCGTCGCTGCGCCGTCGTGCTGACGGAACTCTCCCTCGTCCTCAACTAGATCAAGAGATCGAGGGACGTCATCGAGCTGAACGTGTGCTTAACGCGGAGGTGCCGTACGTTCGGTGCTTGGATCGGTTGGATCGCGAAGACGTTTTACTACATCAACTGCATTACTAAACTCTTCCACTTTCGGTCTACGAGGGTACGTGGACACACTCTCTCCTCTTGTTGCTATGCATCTCCTAGATAGATCTTGCGTGATCGTAGGAGTTTTTTTAAAATACTGCGTTCCCCAACATTATCAACACTCAAAAAGTTTTCAACACTACAATGGAAGAAAAGTTGAATAAGATTGATGATTTGTCTAGAAGTGTTGATATAATTTCTCATGATGTAGAAAATCTCAAGTTGAAATTTTTTGTGCCTTAGGTTGAGGAATCAATTAAAGCTCTTTATGTTTCTATGGTTGAAAGTAAGAAAAGAACCACTATGCTTAGAGTTGTAACATCCCAATTTTCAATTTGGATGTTAATCATTAGGTCATCATATGCATCCGTATTTTGAGCATTTTGAATTTGGTTTATTTGGACACTTTGATCCAAGAGACCTTAAGCAACTCAAGCACCATGTGAGAGAGTTGGAGGTTTTCATAAAATTCCATTTTGGTAAATTGGATCAAGGTGATTTTTATTTGAAATTATTTTTCCAATTATTTCAAAATAAATAAAATAATGAGATAACATAATATGACTTCTTCAAAATAGAGGAAATAATGGAAATTTAATTTTGAATAAAAATATATATTTATGTGAATTTTATTTGAGATTTTATTCGGTTAAATTAGGGAAAAATTGCATTTTTGAAAATTTCATTTTAGCCTAGAAAAATGTTCACCTGGTCCTAAATATTAGGAGAGGATCGTGAAAATTATTTCTGGGACTTTAGGATTTTTATTTTTTTATTTTTCCTCTCCGGCGAAATTATTATTTTAAAAAAATCCACGCTCCGACTAGGCTGGCCCAGCCGAAGCCAGGCCGAGGCCCAGCTCGCGTCGCCTCCACCGCCGACTTGGGAGGAGACCTGAGCAGACCCGCTCCGCCGCCGCCGCCGGACTCCACTTGGAGTCCGACTCCACCCCGTCGCCGTTTGCCCCTCCCCCAAGCCGGATCCGCCTCCCCAGACCCCCTTCATATACTCCCCTGCCCCCTCTCCTCCCCGCCAAGCCGACGCCGCTACCCGCCATTGCCGCACCGCCGCCGCTGCCTCCTGTCGTGCCGCCGCCCGCGCAAGTCGCCGCCGCCGTCGCCGCCTCGCCGCACGCCGTCGGAGTCGCCGCCCCGCCTCACCGTTGACCACCGCCGGCCGAACCCGTTTAACTATGGTGAGACATATGCCCCCGTTGCTAGACTTGAGTCCATTTGCATCTTACTTGCTTATGCTAATCACCATGATATCACCCTGTACCAAATGGACATTAAAAGTGCTTTTTTAAATGGTGAAATTGAGGAGGAATTTTATGTTAAGCAACCTCCCGGCTTTGTCAATCCTAAGAAACCTAATCATGTTTACAAACTTCACAAAGCTATTTATGGTCTTAAACAAGCTCCTAGAGCGTGGTATAAATGCTCGACCAAGTTCCTTATTGAAAAAGGCTTTGAAATTGGAAAAATAGATTCTACTCTTTTTACTAAAAGGGTTAATGGAGAACTTTTTGTGTGCCAAATTTATGTTGATGATATTATATTTGGTTCAACTAATCCTCATTTTAGTGAGAAGTTTGGAAAGCTAATGTCAGAGAAGTTTGAGATGTCTATGATGAGTGAGCTCAAATTCTTTCTTGGTTTGCAAATCAAGCAAACTAAGGAAGGTACCTTTGTTTCTCAAACAAAGTACACCAAGGACTTATTCAAGAAGTTCAACATGCAAGAATGCAAAGGTATGACTACACCCATGCCTACTAGTGGACATCTTGATTTGACCAAAGATGGTGAACCCGTTGATCAAAAGGTTTACCGCTCCATGATTGGCTCATTGTTATATCTATGTGCCTCTCATCTTGATATTATGCTAAGTGTGTGCATGTGTGCACGATATCAAGCGGCTCCTAAAGAATGTCATCTTAAGGCTGTGAAAAGGATAGTGAGATAATTAATACACACACCAAACTTTGGCATTTGGTATCCTAAGAGGTCTTATTCCGATCTTGTTGGTTACTCCGATTCGGACTATGCCGGAGACAAGGTTGATAGAAAGTCCACTTCGGGTACTTGTCAATTTCTTGGTAGATCTCTTGTGTCTTGGTATTCCAAGAAACAAAACTTGGTATCCTTATCCATCGCCGAAGCGGAATACATTGCCGCTAGTTCGTGTTGTGCTCAATTACTTTGGATGGCCCAAACTCTTAAAGATTATGGGATATATGTGAAACATGTTCCATTGCTTTGTGACAATGAAAGTGCTATCAAGATTGCTCACAATCCTGTGCAACATTCTCGAACTAAGCATATTGAAGTTTGTCATCATTTCATTCGAGATCACGTTGCCAAAGGGGACATTGATCTTAAGCATGTTTGCACTGATAAGCAATTAGCGGATATATTCACCAAACTGCTTGATGAGAAAGTCTTGCCGTTTGAGAGGTGAATTGAACATCTTTGATGCTTCAAACTTGGAGTAGAAGCTCCATTTGGATACATGCAAGGCATGAGGCCTTGACTAATCCTTGATATTTCTTTCATGTTGCTATTTATATGTCTTGGATATATTTGCACCCTTGCATGCTATCTAACCCTTGTAGGTACTTGGATGAATCTAAATCTATGAGATTGCAACCCACTCACATCATGAGCAATTTCTACATCACCAAGTCTGTACACAATGGTGGTTGAAGTCAAGGTAGCACGAAACCCTTCAAACATATCTTTTGACAAATTCTACATTAAGTTTTATGATTGTCATCTTGGATATACAAGTGCTCTTCCTTGCAAAGCTAACCCATGTAGGAATATGAACTCAAATTCCAAGTGGTGCTCCCAACTCTTGATGAGCTACATCAACCTTGAGCAACCCACACAAGTTCAACTACATGATCAAGATCAACACCACCACCCAAGGTATGTTATTCCATCTTAGAGAAGCTTTACTCCAAGACATGGATCAAAGCAACTCAACAAGATGTGAATACATCAAGATGCTTAAACGAAAAATGGTAACCCCATTTTGAGCTTAAACGATGAGTATGACCTATGATCAAGTGTCCTCACTTGACTCCTAAGTCAATATACTCGAACATAGGTGACTTTGTCGCCGACCAATTCTAGATGAAGTTCTCTTGTGTTTCTCTGTGTTCTTGCATTTGTCTTGTGCATATTTATTTCCCCTTTCAAAAAAAACTTCATCTAGATTTCCTTTCTGATTATTTGTGTTCTGCATTCCCTGCATCCAATTCATTACAAATCTTTCAGCTAATTCCTTGCAAATCCTTGTGAGATCTAAATTGCCTAGTGAGCTGAGGTGATAAGTGTTTTCTCTGTGATGGAATCGGTCACACCGGTTTGTTTCCTTCGGTCCAACCGAATTCTTTCGGCGCCACCGAAGTACACAACTCGGTGCCACCGATTTCACTGCAGGAAAGACAGCTTGCCACTTGTTCCTGCATTCTTCTTGCTCCAGCTCCACTCAATGATTCTTGTCCTCTACCAGCATCACATTCGACTTGCTGCTTTGCTTTGTGACTCAAGGACCAAACCCATTTGTAACAAAAATCTGGAAGAACCCTTCTTGGAAATTGATGTCAAAGGGTGAGAGAGAGATCACATCAAAGCTTAATCATTTCTATAGGGGGGGAGAATACTCAGGGGAGAGTGTAAGAAACCCCAGATTCTTGGTGTTCAAGAGGAGAGAAGTCACATGTCTTTAAGAGGGGAAAGACATGTTCATAGTTGATTGTTTGCATTAGCTCTGTTTCTTTTCTTTGCTCTGATTTTTTGTTCCCTATCTTCTCCCAGTATCCCATGCTAGATTCAGGGGGAGCAAGACATCTAAGGGAAGGAAATCCTTAAATTCATTGCACATCTTTACCTTTGGGGACATGTCTATATCCAATGGGGTACTCAGTACTCACTCTCTACATGTCATCCCAGTCTTGGTACTCTTGTGGTTTCCTTTGTTTGCTCTGGCTAGTAGGTGTATCTGTGTTATCTAACCTTGTTTACTCAGGTTCATTCCTTCCTAAGCCAACTCAAGACCACAAGGTAAGTATATGCATCACAGTCATGTGTATGAGGATCTCTTGCTGATGTACATACTATTTGCAAGAAGGACTCTTGAGCATGAAGGCACATTTCCTATATTCACATCATTTGCTCTGATGCATATAGCCAAGATACATGTAACACATTGCTTACTCTGTCATGCTTATGCATTCACATGCTCCTATATTCCATATTTACATGTTTGCATACATGTAGGGGGAGCCTATGCATGTTGCATGTCTTTCCAAAGCTTTACCTGTTATTCTCTATATCTTTATCTAAAGCTTTGATGTATGTTGTCATCAATTACCAAAAAGGGGGAGATTGAAAGCACAAATGCTCCCTGGGTGATTTTGGTAATTAATGTCAACATATCTCGGTCCCACGGAGATGGGCTTGCAAACTCTTTGTTGCCTATTGCAATAATTTCGGTCTCACCGAGATATGCAATCGATCCCACCGAGTTTGCTTGGCCAACTCTCTGTTTCGCTTATTACCCAAATCGGTCCCACCGAGTTTGTGTAATCGGTCAAACCGAGTTGAGGATTTACCCTAACCCTAGCACATCGGTCCCACCGAGTTGACATGTCGGTCCTACCGAAATGCCTAACGGTCACATTATGAACTAAATCGGTCTGACCGAGTTTCATGATTCGGTCCCACCGAGTTTGGTGATTTGTGTGTAACGGCTAGATTTTGTGTGGAGGCTATTTATACCCCTCCACCCACTCTTCATTCATGGAGAGAGCCATCAGAACATGCCTACACTTCCAACATACATTTTCTAAGAGAGAACCACCTACACTTGTGTTGAGGTCAAGATATTCCACTCCAACCACATAAATCTTGATCTCTAGCCTTCCCCAAGTTGCTTTCCACTCAAATCATCTTTCCACCAAATCCAAATCCTATGAGAGAGAGTTGAGTGTTGGGGAGACTATCATTTGAAGCACAAGAGCAAGGAGTTCATCATCAACACACCATTTGTTACCTCTTGGAGAATGGTGTCTCCTAGATTGGTTAGGTGTCACTTGGGAGCCTCCGTCAAGATTGTGGAGTTGAACCAAGGAGTTTGTAAGGGCAAGGAGATCGCCTACTTCGTGAAGATATACCCGAGTGAGGCAAGTCCTTCATGGGTGACGGCCATGGTGGGATAGGCAAGGTTGCTTCTTCGTGGACCCTTCATGGGTGGAGCCCTCTGTGGACTCGCGCAACCGTTACCCTTCGTGGGTTGAAGTCTCCATCAACGTGGATGTACGATAGCACCACCTATCGAAACCACGCCAAAAATCTCCGTGTCTCCAATTGCGTTTGCACACTCCAATCCCATCCCTTTACATTCTTGCAACTTGCATGCTTTACTTTCCGCAGCTCATATACTCTTGTCATGCTTGCTTGATATGTATTGTGAAAGTTTAAACTTGTGCCAAAACTCTACTTAAACCTAAAAAAATTAAAAACCAGAACTTTTCTTGATTAAAGTCTATTCACCCCCCTCTAGACTCCACTTCTCGATCCTTTCAGTTTCAACCCTCAAGCATTGCATGAGTAGGATTTGATAATATGTGGGTGTGGGAAGTAGTTGATGAGGTAGGAACCTATTGTCTTTTATCAAACCCCGGGTATTATACGTTATTGCTTATACTACTTTTCTATGCTCTTAGACGTGGATTGGCTTGTGAGATTCATGAAAGATGCGAGAGTTATTTATAACTAAGAGAAACTTAAGGTGGCTACTTTAATACACATCTAGGTGGACTAGTTGTGGGCACCTGGGGAATCCAGTGTTGTCCTAGGAGATCCCGGGGTATCCGTGTGATCATCCTGTGGAATGCTACCCAGGCTCAAAGGGGTCATAAGATTATTCATGCTAGAAACTTCCGTGTGCAGCCACAAGCCATTATGGGCTCTAGCATAGTTGAGTAAGTTGTGGGAATCCTTTCCATGATGGGCTAGCAGATGTAGGGGAATTGCAGGTGTACCGGCCTATCTATCAGTTAAGGTGACCTCTTCGGAAAGACTGTGTCTCGGTCATCCATTTCTCAAACATCATGCAGTGCGAGAAATACAACGAAGGACATCGAGTCTTGTGGGGAAAAGTGCGCAAACCTCTGCAGAGTGTATAAACTAATCATGGTTAGTCGTGTCCCCGGTTAAGGACATCTTGAGTATCTGGTACTTGAATTATTGTGTTGATCTCATCACTTTACTTAATGAATTTGTTGGGATATTAATGTTAATTTGGGATTGAGTTGGGGGTACCTTCTCAATATGTCATCAAACTTCGTAGTTAAATAAAATATATTCCTTTGTTGTAGGAAAAAAATTAGTTTTATGCAAATGATAACCATAGAGCCTCTACCAGCCAAATATGCATGTAGTGATAGCTGTTATTTGTTCATTGCTCTATAGTGTTATCTTGCTAGCATATTCCATGTGCTAACCTACACGGCTGCAATGTATCATGTTGCAGAGTTTTCAGACGAAGAGTAAGGTGCGATAGGTCGTTGTCGTGCACTCAGTTTTGTGGTGGAGTTGGATGGACTCGGTTATCTTCGAAGCTTCCGTAGTTATCTTGTTTAGATGGCCTTCAGCCATATTGTTGTAATAAGTAATCTTTATGAGATAGTGGATGTAATAAGTGTGTGATTGAACTCTGCAAGAAATCCTCGAGTACTGTGTGTGTCAGCAATACCGATCCAGGGATGACACTTAAGCACAGAGACTACGGTCCATTGGGATCGGGTCGCTACAAGATGGTATCAGAGCACACGCTGACTGTAGGACCCACTAGGAAAAAGCCACATGATACTCTTCTCTACTCAATTCTAACTCTTCTCCATTTCTCTATAGATGGCGGACCCAAGGAACAAGTTTACTCAACCGGATGACGACACCCCTTTCAGACGACACTTGAAGGAAGTCACTAGGTACCTGAACATCGGCATACCAAGCTTCACCGGAACCTTCACCGCCACTTTACCAGAAGAGGATTGCTGGACGATTCAAGTTCGTGTTCCAGGAAGGACGTTCGCGCTAGTAATCGAGCCCATCGAGTTTTACTTTGATGCACCAACCAGGAGTCTAGGAAAGAGCATGGGCGCCCACATCGCCATTGGACGCATAGGCGAGGTGTACAATGATACGTCTCTGTCGTATCTATAAATTTTTATTGTTCCATGCCAATATTTTACAACTTTCATATACTTTTGGCAACTTTTTATACTATATTTGGGACTAACATATCGATCCAGTGCCCAGTTCCTGTTTGTTGCATGTTTTTTGTTTTGCAGAAAATCCATATCAAACGGAGTCCAAATGGGATAAAAATCGATGGAGATTTTTTTGGAATATATGTGAATTTTGGGAAGTGGAATCAACGCGAGACGATGCTCGAGGGGGCCACGAGGCAGGGGGCGCGCCCCTGACCCTCGTGGACACCCCTAAGGCGGTTGGTGTCCTTCTTTCGCCGCAAGAAAGCTAATATCCGGATAAAAATCATGTTCAAATTTCAATCCAATCGGAGTTACGGATCTCCAGGAATATAAGAAATGGTGAAAGGCCAGATCTGTGAGCGCAGAAACAGATAGAGACAGAGAGACATATCCAATCTCGGAGGGGCTCTCGCCCCTCCCATGCCATGGATACCAAGGACCAGAGGGGAAACCCTTCTCCAATCTAGGGAGAAGGTCAAGGAATAAGAAGAAGGGGGGCTCTCTCCCCCTCTCTCCCGGTGGTGCCGGAACACCGCCGGGGCCATCATCGCGACCATGATCTACACCAACAACTTCACCGCCGTCATCACCAACTCTCCCCCCTCTATGCAGCGGTGTAACCCTTTTACTCGCTGTAATCTCTACTTAAACATGGTGCTCAACTCTATATATTATTTCCCAATGATGTATGGCTATCCTATGATGTTTGAGTAGATCCGTTTTGTCGTATGGGTTAATTGATGATCGTGATTGGTTTGAGTTGCATGTTTTATTATTGGTGTTGTCCTATGGTGCTCTCCGTGTCGCGCAAGCGTAAGGGATCCCCACTGTAGGGTTTGCAATGTGTTCATGATTTTCTTATGGTGGGTGGCGTGAGTGGCAGAAGCACAGACCCGAGTAAGTAGGTTGTTTGCGTATGGGAATAAAGAGGACTTGATACTTTAATGCTATGGTTGGGTTTTACCTTGATGATCTTTAGTAGTTGCGGATGCTTTCTAGAGTTCCAATCATAAGTGCATATGATCCAAGAAGATAAAGTGTGTTAGCTTATGCCTCTCCCTCAAATAAAATTGCAATAATGATTACCGGTCTAGTTATCGATTGCCCAGGGACAAATAACTTTCTTGTGTGACAACAAGTCTCTACTAAAACTAACTTAGTTGTGTCTTCATCTAAACAACCCCTACTTTTTATTTACGCGCTCTTTATTATCTTGCAAACCTATCCAACAACACCTACAAAGTACTTCTAGTTTCATACTTGTTCTAGGTAAAGAGAACGTTAAGCATGCATAGAGTTGTATTGGTGGTCGATAGAACTTGAGGGAATATTTGTTCTACCTTCAGCTCCTCATTGGGTTTGACACTCTTACTTATCGAAAGAGGCTACAATTGATCCCCTATACTTGTGGGTTATCAAGACCTTTTTCTAGCACCGTTGCCGGGGAATTATAGCATGGGGTGAATATTCTCGTGTGTGCTTGTTTGCTTTATCACTAAGTAGTTTTTATTTTGTGCTCTTGTTTTCTATCTTTAGTTATGGGTAGGAAACACAAAATACCAAAAAAATTAGTTGTACCTACTACACCAATGGTTGAGGAACCACTCAAAATCTATCACACTCCTGAAGCTTTTTACTTGGATCCTCTTCGATCCCTATGTGCTCGTGCTGAAACCCCAACTAGCTTAGTTGAGGGAAAATATTTAGATGAGCATGCTTGCTATGTGTGGCACCGCATATCTAAAAAAGGGAAACTTTTACTGGATCAAATTCACCGTTTGCAGTGCTATGCTTGGAATTTATGTGAAATATATGATTGTACTTGTTGTTCTAAAGACCCTAAGAAGCACCTTCCTTACCAATGTGGGTTTAGTGATAATGGAATCGTATATTCGTATACTAAGGGTGTTTATAATTACTATGATGTTCAACAAATTGAAGAATTTGTTGCTTTTAGGGGTACTTGTGAAATTGCTTCTTTTATTGAAGAGTGTGATACTACTCTCTACAAATCTGAAAATTTGGCCATACTTAAATATTGCTATGATAATTATGCTTCTAATCCTTATATTAAACCATATATTGAGGACTCCTCCGCTGTCCAAGAAGAGACTAATATTTTGCAGGAGTCTATGGAAGAAGGAATTGATGAAACTGGGGGCTCATTGGATGAAAAAGATGATGAGGAGAGCGAAGAACAAAAGGAGGAAGAGCGGATTAGCTACCCGTGTCCACCTTCTAATGAGAGTAACTCTTCAACTCATACATTGTTTAATTTCCCTTCGAATTTACCGAAGGATGAATGCTATGATGATTGTTATGATCCCGTTGATTCTTTTGAAATATCCCTTTTTGATGATGCTTGCTATGCTTGTGGCCAAGATGCCAATATGAATGATGCTTATGGAGATGAACTTGCTATAGTTCCTTATGTTAAACATGAAATTGTTTCTATTGCACCCACGCATGATAGTCCTATTATCTTTTTGAATTCTCCCGACTACATTATATCGGAGAAGTTTGCCCTTATTAAGGATTATATTGATGGGTTGAGTTTTACTACTACACATGATGATTTTGATAGATATAATATGCATGTGCTTGCTGCTCCTACTTGCAATTATTATGAGAGAGGAACTACATCTCTGCCTCTCCATGTTTCCAATAAGATAAAATTGCAAGAAACTTCTTATGCTATGCATTGGCCTTTACTTTGTGTGCATGAGTTGTTCTTTTATGACATGCCGATGCATAGGAAGAGAATTAGACTTTGTTGTTACATGATATACGCTACTTTGTGCTCACTACTAAATCACAAATCATTGCTAATTCAACTTGGCTTTGATATACCTTGGGATCCGGGTGGATTCATTACTTGAGCACCTTATGCCTAGCTTAATGGCTTTATAGAAAGCGCTGCCAGGGAGACAACCCAGAAGTTTTAGAGAGTCATTTATTTCTGTTGTGTGCTTTTATAAAGTTTAAAAATAAAAATAATGTGCCAAGATTCGCCTTTAGGATGTTTACATTGCTTGTTGGTTCGTGCGGTGCAAGACAGAAACTTTGGCTGTAGTGCGCGATTTTACATTTTTTACTGGAACGTCAAACGGTTCTGCAACTTTTTGCACTGTCTTTATATACAAATTTTTTATTTTTCCTATTTTCAGAATTTTTGAAGCACCAGAAGTATGGTGAATGTTCAGATTATTACAGACTGTCCTGTTAAGACAGATTCTGTTTTTGATGCATAGTTTGCTTGTTTTGATGAAATTATCGATTTCTATCAGTGGATTAAGCCATGGAAAAGTTATATTACAGTAGCTACAATGCAAAAAAAAATATGAATTGGTTTGCAACAGTACTTAGAGTAGTGATTTGCTTTATTATACTAACGGATCTTACCGAGTTTTCTGTTGAGTTTTGTGTGGATGAAGTGTTCGAAGATCGAGGAGGTCTCGATGTGAGGATAAGGAGGAGAGGCAAGAGCTCAAGCTTGGGGATGCCCAAGACACCCCAAGTAAATATTCAAGGAGACTCAAGTGTCTAAGCCTGGGGATGCCCCGGAAGGCATCCCATCTTTCTTCAACAAATATCAGTATGTTTTCGGATTCGTTTCATTCATGCGATATGTGCAAATCTTGGAGCGTCTTTTGCATTTAGTTTTTACTTTTCTTTTATGAACCATGCTGGTATGAGATAGTCCATGGTTGATTTATAGAATGCTCATTGCACTTCACTTATATCTTTTGAGTATATCTTTTGAGTATGGCTTTATAGAATGCTTCATGTGCTTCGCTTATATCATTTGAAGTTTGGATTGCCTTTTTCTCTTCACATAGAAAACCACCATTTGTAGAATGCTCTTTTGCTTCACTTATATTTGTTAGAGCATGGGCATATATTTTGTAGAAAGAATTAAAACTCTCTTGCTTCACTTATATCTATTTAGAGAGATCACAGGAATTGGTCATTCACATGGTTAGTCATTAAATCCTACATAAAACTTGTAGATCACTGAATATGATATGTTTGATTCCTTGCAATAGTTTTGCGATATAAAGATGGTGATATTAGATTCATGCTAGTGGGTAGTTGTGGATTTTAGAAATACTTGTGTTGAAGTTTGTGATTCCCGTAGCATGCACATATGGTGAACCGTTATGTGATGAAGTCGGAGCATGATTTATTGATTGATTGTCTTCCTTATGAGTGGCGGTCGGGGACGAGCGATGGTATTTTCCTACCAATCTATCCCCCTAGGAGCATGCATGTAGTACTTTGTTTCGATGACTAATAGATTTTTGCAACAAGTATGTGAGTTCTTTATGACTAATGTTGAATCCATGGATTATATGCACACTCACCCTTCCATCATTGCTAGCCTCTTCGGTACTGTGCATTGCCCTTTCTCACCTCGAGAGTTGGTGCAAACTTCGCTGGTGCATCAAAACCCCGTGATACGATACGCTCTATCACACATAAGCCTCCTTATATCTTCCTCAAAATAGCCACCATACCTACCTATTATGGCATTTCCATAGCCATTCCGAGATATATTGCCATGCAACTTCCATCATCATCATATATATGACTTGAGAATTTATTGTCATATTGCTTTGCATGACCGTAAGCTATCTAGCAGGTTGTTTTCATGGCTTGTCCGTTTTTTATGTCATTGCTACGCTAGATCATTGCACATCCTGGTACACCGCCGGAGGCATTCATATAGAGTCATATTTTTGTTCTAGTATCGAGTTGTAATATTGAGTTGTAAGTAAACAAAAGTGTGATCATCATCATTATTAGAGCATTGTCCCATGTGAGGAAAGGATGATGGAAGCTATGATTCCCTCACAAGTTGGGATAAGTCTCCGGACTTTACAAAAAAAGAGGCTAAAGAAGCCCACAAAAAAATTAAAAGAGGCCAAAGAAGCCCACCAAAAAAAGAACAAAAAATGAGAGAAAAAGAGAGAAGGGGCAATGTTACTATCCTTTTACCACACTTGTGCTTCAGAGTAGAACCATGTTCTTCATATAGAGAGTCTCTTGAGTTATCACTTTCATACACTAGTGGGAATTTTCATTATAGAACTTGGCTTGTATATTCCGATGATGGGCTTCCTCAAATGCCCGAGGTCTTCATGAGCAAGCAAGTTTGATGCACACCCACTTAGTTTCCAGTTTGAGCTTTCATACACTTATAGCTCTTAGTGCATCCGTGGCATGGCAATCCCTACTCCTCACATTGACATCAATTGATGGGCATCTCCATAGCCCGTTGATTAGCCGCGTCGATGTGAGACTTTATCCTTTTGTCTTCTCCACACAACCTCCACCATCATATTCTATTCCACCCATAGTGTTATGTCCATGGCTGACGCTCATGTATTGCGTAAAAGTCAAAAAGGTTTGAGAACGTCAAAAGTATGAAACAATTGCTTGGCTTGTCATCGGGGTTGTGCATGATTTGAATATTTTGTGTGGTGAAGATGGAGTATAGCCAGACCATATGATTTTGTAGGGATAACTTTCTTCGGCCATGTTATTTTGAAAAGACATGATTGCTTTATTAGTATGCTTGAAGTATTATTATCTTAATGTCAAATGATAGACTATTGCTTTGAATCACTCGTGTCTTAATATTCATGCCATGATTAGATTACATGATCTAGATTATGCTAGGTAGCATTCCACATCAAAAATTATCTTTTTTATCATTTACCTACTCAAGGACGAGCAGGAATTAAGCTTGGGGATGCTGATACGTCTCCGTCATATCTATAATTTTTGATTGTTCCATGCCAATATTATACAACTTTCATACACTTTTGGCAACTTTTTATACTATTTTTGGGACTAACATACTGATCCAGTGCCCAATGCCAGTGCCAGTTCCTGTTTGTTGCATGTTTTTTGTTTCGCAGAAAATCCATATCAAACAGAGTCCAAACGGGATAAAAACTGATAGGATTTTTTTTGGAATATATGCGAATTTTGGGAAGTGGAATCAATGCGAGATGATGCCCCAGGGGGCCATGAGGCAAGGGGCGCGCCCTTGACCCTCGTGGACACCCCATAAGGCGGTTGGTGCCCTTCTTTCGCTGCAAGAAAGCTAATATCCGGATAAAAATCATGTTCAAATTTCAATCCAATCGGAGTTACGGATCTTCGGGAATATAAGAAACGGTGAAAGGCCAGATCTGTGAGCGCAGAAACAGAGAGAGACAGAGAGACAGATCCAATCTCGGAGGGGCTCTCGCCCCTCCCATGCTATGGAGACCAAGGACCAGAGGGGAAACCCTTCTCCCATCTAGGGAGAAGGTCAAGGAAGAAGAAGAAGGGGGGCTCTCTCCCCCCTCTCCCGGTGGCGCCGGAATGCCGCTGGGGCCATCATCGCGACAACGATCTACACCAACAACTTCACCGTCGTCATCACCAACTCTTCCCCCCTATATGCAGCGGTGTAACCCCTCTTTTACCCGCTGTAATCTCTACTTAAACATGGTGCTCAATGCTATATATTATTTCCCAATGATGTATGGCTATCCTATGATGTTTGAGTAGATCTGTTTTGTCCTATGGGTTAATTGATGATCGTGATTGGTTTGAGTTGCATGTTTTATTATTGGTGATGTCCTATGGTGCTCTCCGTGTCGCGCAAGCGTGAGGGATCCCTGTTGTAGGGTTTGCAATATGTTCATGATTTGCTTATGGTGGGTGGCGTGAGTGACAGAAGCACATACCCGAGTAAGTAGGTTGTTTGCGTATGGGAATAAAGAGGACTTGATACTTTAATGCTATGGTTGGGTTTTACCTTAATGATCTTTAGTAGTTGAGGATGCTTGCTAGAGTTCCAATCATAAGTGCATATGATCCAAGAAGAGAAAGTGTGTTAGCTTATGCCTCTCCCTCAAATAAAATTGCAATAATGATTACCGGTCTAGTTATCGATTGCCTAGGGACAAATAACTTTCTTGTCTGACAACAAGCTCTCTACTAAAACTAACTTAGTTGTGTATTCATCTAAACAGCCCCTACTTTTTATTTACGCGCTCTTTATTATCTTGCAAACCTATCCAACAACACCTACAAAGTACTTATAGTTTCATACTTGTTCTAGGTAAAGCGAACGTTAAGCGTGCGTAGAGTTGTATCGGTGGTCGATAGAACTTGAGGGAATATTTGTTCTACCTTTAGCTCCTCGTTGGGTTCGACACTCTTACTTATTGAAAGAGGCTACAATTGATCCCCTATACTTGTGGGTTATCATACAACAAGGATCTTAAGGACACCACCTAGCAGATATGTGGACGCCGAGATGAGCAATGGGAGATGATTCGCACCAGGAAGGATAAATCCATTACAGCCTACATACAGGAGTTGAACCAGCACATTCGACGCTATGAGAACCAGATGTGTGCCAACATGATAGACACGAATAAGGTGATGACCCGGAACATGGAGCTGGAGGAAGAACTCAAGTCTACGCGCGATGGTTATGAAGAAGAAATTGCTGTACTACTGGAAAGAATGAAGACCTGAAGAAGAAGCTAGGGATATTCATGGGGGATCCTGAACCTGGGTTGGACATTCGTCTAGAAGATTACATCATACTAGATGACACAGACTCTGACCCCGACAGCGATGATGATTATGAAGACAAAGCTGGAGCAGATATCATGGAGTCTTCCACCGATCAAAATTTCTAGTCGACCACCATATTACCATTAGAATTCTTCCATGTATATAGTAATAGTCCATGAGATTTTGTAACGGTAGCTTAGATCGATTGTATGAATCTTGTTTGAATTGAGTGGTGTGAAATGAATGTGTTTGTCTCATGTGCATATGGGTAGTGAGATCTCTCTTTAGACCTCACTCTATTCTGTTCTCACCCCTCTAAACCTATCAGATGCCTCCGAGACGTGACCCCACATTCGCCTTTCCACCGGAGCTCACTTAGTTGATCCAACAGCAGAATGCCTTGATGCAGTTGCTAGTCTAGAACCAAGGCAACAACAACAACAACAATCCACCGCCACCACCTCCAGTCGACAACTTAGGCCTTTTATCTTTTTCTCTCATTTTTCTCTCTTTTTCTCTCATTTATTATTATTATTATTATTTTTCTCTCCTTTTCTCTTTTTCTCTCATTTATTTTTTTATTTTTCCTCTCATTTATTTTTTATTTTTTTATTTGGGTCTTTTCTCTTTTTTTATGGCCTCTTTTTTTAGTCCGGAGTCTCATCCCGACTTGTGGGGGAATCATAGTCTCCATCATCCTTTCCTCACTTGGGACAATGCTCTAATAATGATGATCATCACACTTTTATTTACTTACAACTCAATACTTAGAACAAAATATGACTCTATGTGAATGCTTCCGGTGGTGTACCGGGATATGCAATGAATCAAGAGTGACATGTATGAAAGAATTATGAACGATGGCTTTGCTACAAATACGATGTCAACTACATGATCATGCAAAGCAATATGACAATGATGGAGCATGTCATAATAATTGGAACGGTGGTAAGTTGCATGGCAATATATCTCGGAATGGCTATGGAAATGCCATGATAGGTAGGTATGGTGGCTGTTTTGAGGAAGGTATATGGTGGGTGTATGATACCGGCAAAAAGTGCGCGGTATTAGAGAGGCTAGCAATGGTGGAAGGAAGAAAAGTGCGTATAATCCATGGACTCAACATTAGTCATAAAGAACTCATATACTTATTGCAAAAATCTACAAGTAATCAAAGCAAAGTATTACGCGCATGCTCCTAGGGGGATAGATTGGTAGGAAAAGACCATCGATCGTCCATCGCCACTCATAAGGAAGACAATCAATAAATAAATTATGCTCCGACTTCATCACATAACGGTTCACCATACGTGCATGCTACGGGAATCACAAACTTTAACACAAGTATCTCTCAAATTCACAACTACTCAACTAGCATGACTCTAATATCACCATCTTTATATCTCAAAACAATCATCAAGCATCAAACTTCTCTTAGTATTCAACACACTCATAAGAAAGTTTTTACTAATCTTGTATACCTAGCATATTAGGATTATTTAAGCAAATTACCATGCTATTTAAGACTCTCAAAATAATCTAAGTGAAGCATGAGAGATCAATAGTTTCTATAAAACAAATCCAGCACCGTGCTCTAAAAGATATAAGTGAAGTACTAGAGCAAAACTATATAACTCAAAAGATATAAGTGAAGCGCATAGAGTATTCTAATAATTTCCGAATCATGTGTGTCTCTCTCAAAAGGTGTGCACGGCAAGGATGATTATCGTAAACTAACAAGCAAAGACTCAAATCATACAAGACGCTCCAAGCAAAACACATATCATGTGGTAAATAAAAATATAGCTCCAAGTAAAGTTACCGATAGAAGTAGACGAAAGAGGGGATGCCTTCCGGGGCATCCCCAAGCTTTGGCTTTTAGTGTCCTTAGATTATCTTGGGGGTGCCATGGGCATCCCCAATCTTAGGCTCTTGCCACTCCTTTTTCCATAATCCATCAAATCTTTACCCAAAACTTGAAAACTTCACAACACAAAACTTAAAGTAGAAAATCTCGTGAGCTCCGTTAGCGAAAGAAAACAAAACACCACTTCAAGGTACTGTAATGAACTCATTCTTTATTTATATTGGTGTTAAACCTACTGTATTCCAACTTCTCTATGGTTTATAAACTATTTTACTAGCCATAGATTCATCAAGATAAGTAAACAACACACGAAAAACAGAATCTGTCAAAAACAGAACAGTCTGTAGTAATCTGTAGCTAGCGCAAGATCTGGAACCCCAAAAATTCTGAAATAAACTGGACATGAGGAATTTATCTATTAATCATCTGCAAAAATAATTAACTAAATAGCACTTTCCAAATAAAAATGGCAGCAGTTCTCGTGAGCGCTAAAGTTTCTGTTTTTTACAGCAAGATTAATAGGACTTTCCCCAAGTCTTCCCAACGGTTCTACTTGGCACAAACACTAATTAAACAAAAAAAATACAACCAAAACAAAGGATATATAAATTATTTATTGAATAATAGCAAGGAAAAAAATATTGGGTTATCTCGCAACAAGCGCTTTTCTTTAAAGCCTTATAGCTAGGCATCGATAATTTTAATGATGCTCACATGAAAGATAGCAATTGAAGCATAAAGAGAGAATTGTAAAACACGTGACATACACACCTAAGTCTAACATACTTCCTATGCATAGGCATCTTATAGGCAAACAAATTATCAAGGCAAGCAAAAACTGGCATATGCAAGGAAGCGGAAAGAAACAATTGCAATCTCAACATAACAAGAGGTAATTTGGTAACATGAAAATTTCTAGAATCATATTTTCCTCTCTCATAATAATTACATGTGGGATCATAAGCAAATTCAACAAAATATCTATCACATAAAATATATTCAACACGATCCACATGCATGCAAAGTTGACACTCTTCCGAAATAGTGGGATTAACATTAACTAAAGTCATGACCTTTCCAAACACACTTTTATCAAAAACTTCATAAAATTGAACATTCTCCAAATATGTGGGATCTAAAGTTGACATTCTTCCAAACCCAATTTCAATATTATTGCAAACATTATAATCAATCTCATATTCATCATGGGGCTTAAATAAATTTTCAAGATCATAAGAAGAATCACCCCAATCATGATCATTGCAACAAGTAGAGGGCATAGCAAAACTAGCATCCCCAAGCTTAGGATTTTGCATATTATTAGCACAATTTACATAAATAGAATTTATAATAAAATCATTGCAATCATGCTTTTTATTCAAAGATCTATCTTGAATCGCTTCATAGAGTAATTCATCACACTTTTCAGATTCACGAATTTCAAGCAAAACCTCATAAAGATAACTACTGCACAAAACTCTGTAGCAATTGGTTCATCATAATTGGATCTCTTAAAAAGATTAGAAAGTGGATGAGGATCCATAGATCTTAGGTTCTCTGTTTAGTAATAAATAAACAACTATTCCAACCATACGAGCAAACAAGAAACGGGCAAAAAGAGGCAAATAGAGAAAGAGAGCGAGGATGGAGAGAGAGGGCGAATAAAACGGCAAGGGTGAAGTGGGGGAGAGGAAAACGAGAGGCAAATGGAAAATAATGTAATGCGGGAGATAAGGGTTTGTGATGGGTACTTGGTGTGTTGACTTTTGCGTAGACCTCCCCGGCAATGGCGCCAGAAATCCTTCTTGCTACCTCTTGAGCACTGCGTTGGCTTTCCCTTGAAGAGGAAATGGTGATGCAGCAAAGTAGCGTAAGTATTTCCCTCGGTTTTTGAGAACCAAGGTATCAATCCAGTAGGAGGCTACGCGCGAGTCCCTCGCACCTACACAAAACAAATAAATCCTCGCAACCAACGCGATAAGGGGTTGTCAATCCCTACACGGTCACTTACGAGAGTGAGATCTGATAGATATGATAAGATAATATTTTTGGTATTTTTATGATAAAGATGCAAAGTAAAATAAAAGTAAAGTAAAAAGCAATGGAAATAACTAAGTGTTGGAAGATTAATATGATGAAGATAGACCCGGGGGCCATAGGTTTCACTAGTGCCTTCTCTCAAGAGCATAAGTATTTTACGGTGGGTGAACAAATTACTGTTGAGCAATTGACAAAATTGAGCATAGTTATGAGAATATCTAGGTATGATCATGTATATAGGCATCACGTCCGAGACAAGTAGACCGACTCCTGCCTGCATCTACTACTATTACTCCACACATCGACCGCTATCCAGCATGCATCTAGAGTATTAAGTTCATAAGAACAGAGTAACGCCTTAAGCAAGGTGACATGATGTAGAGGGATAAATTCATGCAATATGATAAAAAAACATCTTATTATCCTCGATGGCAACAATACAATACGTGCCTTGCTGCCCCTACTGTCACTGGGAAAGGACACCGCAAGATTGAACCCAAAGCTAAGCACTTCTCCCATTGCAAGAAAGATCAATCTAGTAGGCCAAACCAAACTGATAATTCGAAGAGACTTGCAAAGATAACCAATCATACATAAAAGAATTCAGAAGATTCAAATATTGTTCATATATAAACTTGATCATAAACCCACAATTCATCGGTCTCAACAAACACACCGCAAAAAAAGATTACATCGAATAGATCTCCACAAGAGAGGGGGAGAACATTGTATTGAGATCCAAAAAGAGAGAAGAAGCCATCTAGCTAATAACTATGGACCCGAAGGTCTGAGGTAAACTACTCACACTTCATCGGAGGGGCTATGGTGTTGATGTAGAAGCCCTCCGTGATCGATGCCCCCTCCGGCGGAGCTCCGGAATAGGCCCCAAGATGGGATCTCGTGGATACTTTGATCCCACAAGTTGGAGTTACCCGAAGAGTTTTGGAACGTATGGGAGAAGTGGCCTACAAGTTGGAGTTACCCGAAGGATTGTCAGGAGTTCATGATGTGTTTCACGTTTCCCAGTTGAAGAAGTGCCATGCAGAGATGGCCGATATTCCTCTGAGAGATATAGTGCCCCTGGAGGCAATTCAGTTGGAGAGTGACCTAACCTACGAGGAGAAACCCGTCAAGATTCTCGAGTTTGCCAACCGAGTTACACACAGCAAGGTCATCAAGTTTTGCAAAGTTCAGTGGAGCCACCATACCGAGGAAGAAGCCACCTGGGAGCGAGAAGAAGACCTACAGAAAGACCACCCACACCTATTTGCTAACCAACCCGAATCTCGAGGGCGAGATTAATCTTAAGGGGGGGTAGGTTTGTAACATGCCAATTTTCAATTTTGAAGTTAATCATTAGGTCATCATATGTATCCATATTTTGAGCATTTTGAATTTAGTTTATTTGGACACTTTGATCCTAGAGGCCTTAAGCAACTCAAGGACCATGGGAGAGAGTTGGAGGTTTTCATAAAATTTCATTTTTGAATTTTAAAAAATTGGTAAATTAAATCAAGGTGATTTTTATTTAAAATTATTTTTCCAATTATTTTAAAATAAATAAAATAATAAGAGAAGATAACATGACTTCTTCAAAACAGAGGAAATAATGGAAATTTAATTTTGAATAAAAATATATATATTGATTTGAATTTTATTTGAGATTTTATTCGGTTAAATTAGGGAAAAATTGCATTTTTGAAAATTGCATTTTAGCCCAGAAAAATGTTCACATGGTCCTAAATATTAGGAGAGGACCGCAAAAATTATTTTTGGGATTTTAGGATTTGTATTAATTTTACTTTTGGATTTTTCCTCTGCGGCGAAATTATTATTTAAAAAAAATTGTGCGCCGATTGGGCCGGCCTAGCCGAAGCCAGGACGAGGCCCAGCTCGCGTCTCCTCCGCCGCCGACTTGGGAGGAGTCCCGAGCGGACCTGCTTCGCTGCCGCCGCTGGACTCCACTTGGTGTCCGACTCCACCCTGCCGCCGTTTGCCCCTCCCCCAAGCCGGATCCGCCTCCCCGACCCCCTTTATATACTCCCCCTGCCCCACTCCTCCCCACCAAGCAGACGCCGCCGCCCACCATTGCCGCGCCGCCGCCGTCGCCGCTTCCTGTCGCGCCACCGCCCGTGCAAGTCGCCGTCGCCACTGCTAGCTGTTGCCGCTGCCGTTGCCGCCTCGCCGCACGCCGCCGGAGCCGCCGCCGTGCCCCGCCGTTGACCGCCGCCAGCCGAACCCGTTTAACCGGTAAAAACCATCCCGGTTCGCTGGCTATTTTTTCTGGTTTCTTAAGTTTCAGTTTAGTTAGGATAGACATGTTTATTTTTCCGATCAGTTAAATAGCGAGCGTTCACCCGATTAGTTCTGTTAACGAACGAGTTCATTCGTTAGTTTCTGTTAGCGAACGTCCGTTCATTAGATTTTTGTTTTTAGTTTAATTTTCGGCCAGGGACCTATCCGCAAATATTTTCTCTTACATATTAGTCCATGATCTTCAAACCCTCACTACTTTTTGCTCGTTTATCCAAATCCAGTGAAACCAACGCCAAAATCTTCGTCTTATTCCCCTCGATCGAGATGAACAACTTTAACATGATTTTGAAAATTTAAAATTTGGTTTCAAGCAAATTTGAATTTGAACTTCTTTTGATCATAGTTTGAGTTTCGTAACTCTGATTCGAGTGATTCTTTTTGCAAATCGAAGCTCTTCACTTGAAATTTCTGTTTAGATCTTTTTTATTTTGGTTTTACCTTTGCATCTTATGCTTGAGTGCTTATGTATGCTATTGTTTGTTCACGATAGAGTTTCCGGAGTGCGAGGCTTGCTACTACGAATCTCTATGGTTTCCCGATCGTCAGCAAGGCAAGTAACACTTTGATCATACCCTTTTATTACCCAGTTTTTATGCATTAGTTTCAACCCTCAAACATTGCATGAGTAGGATTTTATAATATGTGGGTGTGGGAAGTAATTGATGAGGTAGGAACCTATTATCTTTTATCAAACCCCGGGTATTATACGTTATGCTTATACTAATTTGCTATGCTCATAGACATGGATTGGTTTGTGAGATTCATGAAAGATGTGAGAGTTATTTATAACTAAGGGAAACTTAAGGTGTCTACTTTAGTACACATCTAGGTGGATTGGTTATGGGCACCTGGGGTATCCAGTGTTGTCCTAGGAGATCCCGGGGTATCCGTGTGATCATCCTATGGAATGCCACCCAGGCTCAAAGGGATCATAACATTATTCATGCTAGAAACTTTCATGTGCATCCACAAGCCATTATGGGCTCTGAGATAGTTGAGTAAGTTGTGGAATCCTTTCCATGATGGGCTAGCAGATGTAGGGGAATTGTAGGTGTACCGACCTATCTATCGGTTAAGGTGACCTCTTCGGAAAGACTGTGTCTCAGTCATCCATTTCTCAAACATCATGCAATGCGAGAAATACAACGGAGGAGATCGAGTCTTGTGGGGAAAATTGCGCAAACCTCTGCAGAGTGTATAAACTAATCATGGTTAGCCGTGTCCCTGGTTAAGGACATCCTGAGTATCTGGTACTTGAATTATTGTGTTGATCTCATCACTTTACTTAATGAATTTGTTGGGTTATTAATGTTAATTTGGGATTGAGTTGGGGGTACCTTCTCATTATGTCATCAAACTTCATAGTTAAATAAAATATATTCCTTTGTTGTAGGAAAAAATTAGCTTTATGCAAGTGATAACCATAGAGCCTCTACCAGCCAAATATGCATGTAGTGATAGCTGTTATTTGTTCATTGCTCTATAGTGTTATCTTGCCAGCATATTCCATGTGCTGACCTACACGGCTGCAGCGTATTATGTTGTAGAGTTTTTAGACAAAGAGTAAGGTGCGATAGGTCATTGTCGTGCACTCAGTTTTGTCGTGGAGTTGGATGGACTCAGTTATCTTCGAAGCTTCCGCAGTTATCTTGTTTAGATGGCCTTCAGCCATATTATCGTAACAAGTACTCTTTATGAGACACTCGATGTAATAAGTGTATGATTGAATTCTGCAATAAATCCTCGATTACTATGTGTGTTAGCAATACCAATCCAGGGATGACACTTAAGCATAGAGACTATGGTCCATTGGGATCGGGTCGCTACAAGAGCTAAATGAGAATTTTTAGAAAAAAGCGTTTTCTAGTGATTGCTTTCATAAAAATGATGAAGATCTTAAAATGATTGGTGTTTATTCTATTGATTCCTTGTTTAGTAAAATTAAGATTGGTGAAAAAGGGACCGGAGAAGAGTCAACTTTAGCTAGAAGGCATCCCGATAATTCGGAGGGTGAAAATCTTGTTGAGAAAATTGATAAAGTGGGTTTGAAGAGGTCAAAACTTTAACTAGTGATGTGCCCACTCTTTTGGATTACAAAGACTTTAATTATGATAGTTGCTCTTTGATTGATTGTATTTCTTTGTTGCAATCCATGATAAATTCACCCCATGCTTATGAACAAAATAAAGCTTTTACTAAGGATATTGTTGATGCTATGATGAAAGCTTTAGAAGAAAAATTGGAATTAGAAGTTTCAATTCCTAGAAAATTACATGATAAATGGGAACCTACTATCAAAGTCAAGATTAAAAATTATGAGTGTTTTGCTTTGTGTGACTTGGGTGCTGGTGTTTCTACAATTCCGAAATATTTATGTGATGTGCTTGGTCTTACTGATATTGAAGAATGTCCTTTAAATTTGCACTTAGTGGATTCTACTATTAAAAAGCCTATGGGAAGAATTAATGATGTTCTTATTCTTGCAAATAGGAATTATGTGCCCATAGATATTGTAACGCCCGGATAATCATGTTACAGTAATCCCACGTTAACGATGCCACGTCACCCTTGTCACTGTAGTTAATCTCCGATTAGTTCAAAACCGATTCAAATTCAAATTTAAAATAAAGTTAAATAATAAAAGTTTTCGAAAATTAAAACAAAAATATTCGGGTGGTGCCATATTTTGCATATGTAATTATGTGGTAATAAACACATTTTTATAAAATGCCTAAGTATTTTAAAATGAATTAAAACAGAAAAGAAAATAAATAAAAAGAAAAAGGGAAAAGACAAAACTAACAAAAAAGGAAAAGAGAACCCCCCTGCCCTCTGGCCTAGTTGGCCATTGGGCCAACCCACCTGGCCGGCCCATCTCCTCTCCTTAACCCCCTCCCCACTCCACCGGTCCCCCACCGACACACCCCCACCCCCCCGAAATATCTTCCCCCTCTCTCTCGATTGGATCGAGAGGAGGAGGCCGCTCGCCGCCGCCGAACGACGCCGCCGCCCGGAGTCCACGTCGCCTCACCGGACCCCCCCTCACCGGCCTGCCTCCCGCTCCGCCGCGTCGTCCCCAACCTCCCCCAAGCACCACTGCCTCGTTCCCTGCGCCCCGCCGTGAGCACGCGCCCCTCCCTCCTCTCTCTTCCTCGCCCCGACGCACTCCTCCGCGCGCACCCGTGCGTCGCCACGGCTGCAACCGCACGCGCGCCGCGCGCCGGCCTCGTCCCCTGCCCCTGGACGCGCCTGCCCGCATCGACGCGCACGCTCAGCGCGCGCTGCCCGCGCCCCGCTCGCCCGCCGTTGCTCGCATGCGCGGCCGGTCGCCTCCTCACGCCGGCGCCCGCGCTCACCGCGGCCCCCGCACCGGCCCTCACTCCGCGCGCCTCTGCCCTCGCGCTGCTCGCGCTCCGCAGCCGCCCTGCGCCCGCTGCCGCTTTCGTCGCCGCCCGCAGCCCCCCAAGGCGCCCGCGCGCCGCCCTTCGCGTCGGCGCGTGGCCTCGCCTCCCTTGCCTGCTGCTTGCGCTACCGCTGCAACGCGGCTCCCGCCTGCCTGCTTCCTCGTGGCTCCCGCCCCTGGCTGCTGCTTTCGGTCGCCCCGCTGCCGCACCGGCCGCACCTCCCCGGCATCCCATGCTCGCTCCGCTCGCCGGCCCTTGCTGCTGCTGGACCAACAGAGGCCGCGGCCGCGGCCACAGCCGCCGACGCCGACCCCCAGCGCCCGGCCTCGCCCGCGCCGCGGCTTGCCATCCTCGCCGGCGCTCCCGTTCGGGCTGCGCCAGAAGCCCAGCGCCCGCTAGCCCCTCTTGGTCACAGACAAACGGGGCCCACTCCCTATGAACGAAATTTAAAAAAAGGAGTTTTAAAAAATATATAAGTAAATAAAAATAAAATTAATTAATTAATTAATTAATTAACTAATTAACTTAATCAATTCTGATTAAATTAACTAATTATGATTAATTAACCTAATTAACTAATGTTTATTAACTAAACAGTAAATGACATGTGGGACCCACACGTCAGGTTGACCAGTCAACGCCCTGTTGACTGCTGACGTCATGATGATGTCAGCAAACACTATTCTGGATAATGTTGATTTAAATAATTAAATAAATGCTAAAAATGATTTAAACCTTTTAAAAATTAATATAAAATAAATCGTAGCTCGGATGGAAAAACTTTGTACATGAAAGTTGCTCAGAACGATGAGACGAACCCGGATACGCAGCCCGTTCGTCCGCCACGCATCCCTAGCATAGAAAACACGCAACTTTCCCCCTCCAGTTCATCTGTCCGAAAACGCGAAACACCGGGGATATTTTCCCGGACGTTTCCCCCTTTCACCGGTACCACCTCATACCACATTAGGGCACCCCTAGCACCGATACTTGTCATGTCATGCATTGCTATGCATCTGTTTGCTTGATATTTATTGTTTCTTCCCCTTCTTCTCTCGCTAGACACCGAGACCGATGCCGCTGCTACCCAGTACGACTACGGTGTTGACGACCCGTCTCTCTTGCCAGAGCAACCAGGCAAGCCCCCCCCCCTTGATCACCAGATATCGCCTACTCTTCTCTATACTGCTTGCATTAGAGTAGTGTAGCATGTTACTGCTTTCCGTTAATCCTATTCTGATGCATAGCCTATCATTGTTGCTATAGCTGTTGATACCTTACCTGCAATCCTAAATGCTTGGTATAGGATGCTAGTTTATCATCAGTGGCCCTACATTCTTGTCAGTCTGCCATGCTATACTATCGGGCCGTGATCACTCGGGAGGTGATCACGGGTATATACTTATACCTAATATATGATACGTGTGGTGACTAAAGACGGATCAGCTCGAAGAGTACCCGCGAGTGATTCATGGATTGGGTCCGAAAGGACGTTTGTCCCGACAGCCCTCTGAGTGGATCTTTGTGGCAGAGCGACAGGGTAGGTTGAGACCACCTAGGAGAGAGGTGGGCCGAGCCCTGGTCGGTGTCTGCAGTTATTTCAAAATAACACGCTTAACGAGATCTTGGTATTTGATCTGAGTCTGGCCACTGGCGTATACGCACTAACCAACTATGCGGGAACAGTTATGGGCACTCGACGTCGTGGTATCAGTCGAAGCCTTCGTGACGTCAGTGACTGAGCGGCGTGCGCCGCATTGGACCGTAAGCTCGCGCTTGTATTAAGGGGGCTAGGTCTGCTTCTGGCCGCGTACGCAACGTGCAGGTGTGCAATGGGCGATGGGCCCAGACCCCTGCGCCATAGGATTTAAACGGGCGTGCTAACCTCTCTGTTGTGCTTAGGTAGGGCTGCGACGTGTTGATCTTCTGAGGCCGAGCATGACCCAGACAAGTGTGTCCGGACAAAGGGGATCGAGCGTGTTGGGAAATGTGGTGCACCCCTGCAGGGGAGTTAATCTATTCGAATAGCCGTGATCTTCGGTAACAGGACGACTTGGAGTTGTACCTTGACCTTATGACAACTAGAACCGGTTACTTAAATAAACACACCCTTCCAAGTGCCAGATACAACCGGTGATCGCTCTCTCACAGGGCGACGAGGGGAGGATCATCGGGTAGGATTATGCTACACGATGCTACTTGGTGAATTTACCATCTACTCTCTTCTACATGCTGCAAGATGGAGGTGGCCAGGAGCGTAGTCTTCGATAGGACTAGCTTTCCCCCTCTTATTCCAGCATTCTGCAGTTTAGTCCACATATGATACCCTCATTCCTTTTGATACCAATGCATACATATGTAGTGTAGCTCCTTGCTTGCGAGTACTTTGGATGAGTACTCACGGTTGCTTTGCTCCCTCTTTTCACCCTTCCTATACCCGATTGCTGCGACCAGACGATAGAGGCCAGGAGCCAGACGCCACTGTCGATGACGACTACTACTACTCGGGAGGTGCCTACTACTACGTGCAGCCCGCTGACGACGACCAGGGGTAGTTTAGGAGGATCCCAGGCAGGAGGCCTCCGCCTCTTTCGATCCGCTGACTCGTCTATGATCGAGCTCTTGTATTCGAGCCCTCGAGGCCCCTGGCTTGTAATATGATGCTTGTATGACTTATTTTATTTGTAGAGTTGTGTTGTAATATCTTCCCGTGAGTCCCTGATCTTGATCGTACACGTTTGCATGTATGATTAGTGTACGATTGAATCGGGGGCGCCACAAATATTATTGTTCTTGATATTGATTGCAATCCTTCTTGCCCAATTATTCTTGGTAGATCGTTTTTACGCACAATTGGTGTCGTGATTGATATGAAAGAAGGCAATATTAAGTTCCAATTTCCACTAAGGAAGGGTATGGAAAACTTCCCTAGAACAAGAATTAGGCCATCATATGAATCAATCATGAGGGCATCTTATGGATCTCGAAACAAAGATGACAAAACTTAGATCCTTTGCTTTATGCCTAGCTAAGGGCGTAAAACGATAGCGCTTGTTGGGAGGCAACCCAATGAATAAAATTTATTTTTGCTTTTTGCTTTCTGTTCTTGAGTGTTTGCACAATTATGATATTGTTATGATTGTGTTTTTTTGTTTTAATTAGTGTTTGTGCCAAGTAAACCCTTTAGGATATTCTTGGGTGATAGTTGTTTGATCTTGCTGAAAAACAGAAACTTTTGTGCTCACGAAAACAATTCTCAATTTTAACCAGAGCGTGATAAAATACCAATTCTTTTTGTAGAAGATTAATATACAAATTGACAGGTCGTCCAAGTTTTCAGGATTTTTGGAGTTACAAAAGTATTCGAAATACCCAGATTTCTACAGACTGTTCTGTTTTTGACAGATTCTGTTTTCTTTGCATTGTGTGCTTGTTTTGATGATTCTATGGTTTTCTTTGAAGAGTTTTTGCCATAGAAAAGTTGGAATATAATAGATATAACGCAAGAATAAAATATTAATTGGTTTGCAACAGCACTTATAGTAGTGATTTGTTTTCTTATACTAACGGATCTCACGAAGGTTTTGTTGAGTTTTGTGTGATTGAAGTTTTCAAGTTTTGGGTTATCTTACGATGGATGAAGGAATAAGGAGTAAGAAGAGCCTAAGATTGGGGATGCCCATGGCACCCCAAGCTATTAGCCAAAGATAAGCAAGCAGCTAAGCTTGGGGATGCCCCGAGTGGAGCCCCCTCTTTCTTCTAATGACCATTGGTATTTTACTCGAAGCTATATTTTTATTTGTCACATACCATGAGTTTTTCTTGGAGCGTCTTGTATGATATGAGTCTTTGCTTGTTTTGTTTTGTGTTTTCAGTCTTTTCCCTTGCTGGACACACTTGTGTTGGGGAATGTAGCATGCAATTTCAAAAAAATGCTACGAACATGCAAGATCTATCTAGGAGATGCATAGCAACAAGAGGGGGAGAGTGTGTCCATGTACCCTCGTAGAACGAAAGCAGAAGCGTTAGTTTAACGCGGTTGATGTAGTCGAATGTCTTCTTGATTCAACCGATCAAGTACCGAACGTATGGCACCTCCGAGTTCAGCACACATTCAGCTCGATGATGTCCCTCGAACTCTTGATCCAGCAAAGTGTCGAGGGAGAGTTTCGTCAGCATGATGGCGTGGTGACGGTGACGATGATGTGATCCGTGCAGGGCTTCGCCTATGCACTACAACAATATGACCGGAGGAGTAAATGGTGGAGGTGGGCACTGCACACACCTAAGAAACAATTGATGTGCTTAGAGGTGCCTCCTGCCCCCGTATATAAAGGAGGGAGAGGGGGAGGAGGCTGGCCTAGGGCGCGCCAAGTGGGAGGAGTCCCACTTAGACCCCTAGTCCAATTCCCCCCTTTCCTTTTATCGGAAGGGAAAGGGGGAAGGAGTAGGAGGACGAGAAGGATAGGGGCCGCGCTCCCTCCCTTGTCCAATTCGGACTCCCCATGGGGGGAAACCCCTTATGGGCTGCCTCCCCTCCCCTCTATGGCCCATATGGCCCATATCTTTCCCCTAGGGGTTCCAGTAACCCCCCGGTACTCCGATAAAAACCCGAAACACTTCGGAACCATTCTGGTGTCCGAGTATCATCGTCCAATATATGAATATTTACCTCTCAACCATTTCGAGACTCCTCGTCATGTCCGTGATCTCATCCAAGACTCCGAACAACATTCGGTCACCAAAACACATAACTCATAGAATACAAAATCGTCATCGAACGTTAAGCGTGCGGACCCTACGGTTTTGAGAACTATCTATACATGACCGAGACACCTCTCCGGTCAATAACCAACAGCGGAACCTGGATGTTCATATTGGTTCCCACATATTCTACAAAGATCTTTATCGGTCGTACCGTGATGACAATATACGTTATTCCCTTTGTCATCGGTATGTTACTTGCCCGAGATTCGATCATTGGTATCTTCATACCTAGTTCAATCTCGTTACTGGCAAGTCTCTTTACACGTTCCGTAATGCATCATCCCGCAACTAACTCATTAGTCACATTGCTTGCAAGGCTTATTATGATGTGCATTACCGAGAGGGCCCAGAGATACCTCTCCGATACTCAGAGAGACAAATCCTAATCTCGATCTATGCCAACCTAACAAACACCTTCGGAGATAGCTGTAGAGCATATTTATAATCACCCATTTAAGTTTTGACGTTTGATAGCACACAAGGTATTCCTTCGGTATTCGGGAGTTGCATAATCTCATAGTTAAAGGAATATGTATAAGTCATGAAGAAAGCAATAGCAATAAAACTTAATGATCATTATGCTAAGCTAACGAATGGGTCTTGTCCATCACATCATTCTCCTAATGATGTAATCCCGTTCATCAAATGACAACACATGTCTTGTTGGGGAATGCAGTATTTCAAAAAATTTACCTACGATCACGCAAGATCTATCTAGGAGATGCATAGCAACAAGAGGGGGAGTGTGTCTACGTACCCTCATAGACCGAAAACGGAAGCATTTAGTAACGCGGTTGATGTAGTCGAACGTCTTCATGATCCAACTGATCCAAGTACCGAACGCATGGCACCTCCACGATCAGCACACGTTCAGCTCGGTGACGTCCCTCGTACTCTTGATCCAGCTGAGGCCGAGGGATAGATCCGACAGCACGACAGCATGGTGATGGTGATGATGAAGTTACCGACGCAGGGCTCCGCCTAAGCACCACAACGATATGACCGAGGTGTGTAACTGTGGAGGGGGGCACCGCACATGGCTAAAAGATCAACTTGTGTGTTCTAGGGGTGCCCCTGCCTCCGTATATAAAGGAGGGAGAGGGAGAAGCAGCCGACCCTAAGGGGCGTGCCAAGGTGTGGAGTCCTACTAGGACTCCCTAGTCCTAGTAGGATTCCACCTCCCACACGGAGTAGGAAAGGGGGAAGGGAGATGGAGAAGGAAAGGGGGGGCCTTCTCCTAGTCCTAATCGGCCTCCTGCCCAAGGGGGGCGCACCAGCCTCTTGTGGGCTGGTGTGCTTCCCTGTTATGGCCCATAAGGCCCATAACTTCTCCGGGGGGTTCCGGTAACCTCCCAGTACTCCGGAAAAATGCCCGAACCTCCCGGAACCATTTCGATGTCCAAATGCAACCTTCCAATATATGAATCTTTACCTCTCGACCATTTTGAGACTCCTCGTCATGTCTATGATCTCATCCAGGACTCCGAACAAACTTCGGTTCATCAAAGCACATAACTCATAATACAAATCGTCATCGAACATTAAGCGTGTGGACCCTACGGGTTCAAGAACTATGTAGACATGACCGAGACACATCTCCGGTCAATAACCGATAGCGGAACCTAGATGCTCATATTGGCTCCTACATATTCTACGAAGATCTTTATCGGTCAAACCGCATAACAACATACGTCATTCCCTTTGTCATCGGTATGTTACTTGCCCGAGAGTCGATCGTCGGTATCATCATACCTAGTTCAATCTCGTTACCAGCAAGTCTCTTTACTCATTCCGTAATGCATCATCCCATAACTAACTCATTAGTCACATTGCTTGCAAGGCTTATAGTGATGAGCATTACCGAGAGGGCCCAGAGATACCTCTCTGATACACAGAGTGAAAAATCCTAACCTCGATCTATTCCAACCCAACAGACACCTTTGGAGACACCTGTAGAGCATCTTTATAATCACCCAATTATGTTGTGATGTTTGATAGCACATTAGGTGTTCCTCCAGTATTCGGGAGTTGCATAATCTCGTAGTCAGAGGAACATGTATAAGTCATGATGAAAGCAATAGCAACAAAACTAAACGATCATTTATGCTAAGCTAATGGATGGGTCTTGTCCATCACATCATTCTCCTAATGATGTGATCCCATTCATCAAATGACAACACATGTCTATGGTCAGGAAACTTAACCATCTTTGATTAAGGATATAGTCTAGTAGAGGCATACTAGGGACACTTTTTTTTGTCTATGTATTCACACATGTATTAAGTTCCCAGTTAATACAATTCTAGCATGAATAATAAACATTTATCATGATATAAGGAAATATAAATAACAAGTTTATTATTGCCTGTAGGGCATATTTCCTTCAGTCTTTGCTACCTCTTGAGCACTTCGTTGATTTTCCCTTGAAGAGGAAAGGGTGATGCAACAAAGTAGCGTAAGTATTTCCCTCAGTTTTTGAGAACCAAGGTATCAATCCAGTAGGAGACTACACGCAAGTCCCTCGTACATACACAAAGAAATAAGAACCTTGCAACCAACATGATAAAGGGGTTGTCAAGCCCTTCACAGTCACTTACGAGAGTGAGATCTGCTAGAGATAATAATAATAAGATAAGTATTTTTGGTATTTTTATGATATAGATTGGAAGTAAATATTGCAAAGTAGAATAGATTGGAAACTTATATGATGGAAAATAGACCCGGGGGCCATAGGTTTCACTAGTGGCTTCTCTCAAGATAGCATAAGTATTACGGTGGGTGAACAAATTACTATCCAGCAATTGATAGAAAAGTGCATAATTATGAGAATATCTAGGCATGATCATGTATATAGGCATCACGTCCACGACAAGTAGACCGAAATGATTCTGCATCTACTACTATTACTCCACACATCGACCGCTATCCAGCATGCATCTAGAGTATTAAGTTCATAAGAACAGAGTAACACATTAGGCAAGATGACATGATATAGAGGGATAAACTCAAGCAATATGATATAAACCCCATATTGTTATCCTCGATGGAAACAATACAATATGTGCCTTGCTGCCCCTGCTGTCACTGGGAAAGGACACCGCAAGATTGAACCCAAAGCTAAGCACTTCTCCCATTGCAAGAAAGATCAATCTAGTAGGCCAAACCAAACCGATAATTCGAAGAGACTTGCAAAAATAATCAATCATACATAAAAGATTTCAGAGAAGAATCAAATATTGTTCATAGATAAACTTGATCATAAACCACAATTCATCGGATCTCGACAAACACACCGCAAAAAGAGTTACATCAAATAGATCTCCAAGAAGATCGAGGAGAACATTGTATTGAGATCCAAAGAGAGAGAAGAAGCCATCTAGCTAATAACTATGGACCCGAAGGTCTGAAGTAAACTACTCACACATCATCGGAGAAGCTATGGTGTTGATATAGAAGCCCTCCGTGATTGATTCCCCCTCCGGCGGAGCTCCAGAAAAGGCCCCGAGATGGGATCTCTTGGGTACAGAAGGTTGCGGCAGTGGAAATAGGGTTTCTTGGTGCTCTTGGATGTTTTCGGGGTATATGGATATATATAGGAGGAAGAACTAGGTCGGAAGAACTAGGTCGGCGAAACACTGAAATAGGCAAAAAACAGCAATTTGCACTGGGCCTTGGGTTAGTAGGTTAGTCCCAAAAATAATATAAAAGTGTATAAATAAGCCCATTAACATCCAAAACAGATAATATAATAGCATGGAACAATCAAAAATTATAGATACGTTGGAGACGTATCAGTCTCCCACTTGCACTAGAGTCAATAATCTAGTTCACATCTCCATGTGTTTTAACACCAATAGTTCACATCACCATGTGATTAGTTCACATCGCCATGTGACTAATACCCAAACAATAATGTAGTTCACATTGCTATGTGATTAACACCCAAAGAGTACTAAGATGTGATCATGTTTTGCTTGTGAGAGAAGCTTAGTCAATGGGTCTGTCACATTCAGAGCCATATGTATTTTGCAAAACTTCTATGTCTACAATGCTCTAGCTAATTGCTCCCACTTTTGATATGTATCCAAATTGAGACTCAGAGTCATCCAGATCGGTGTAAAAGCTTGCATCGACATAACCCTTTACGATGAACTTTTTGTTACCTCCATAACCGAGAAACATGTCCTTATTCCACTAAGGATAATTTTGACCGTTGTCCAGTGATCCACTCCTAGATCACTATTGTACCCTCTTGGCAAACTCACGGTGAGGTACACAATAGGTCTGGTACACATCATAGCATATTTTATAGAACCTATGACTGAGGGATAGGGAATGACTTTCATTCTCTCTCTATCTTCTGCTGTGGTCGGGTTTTGAGTCTTACTCAACTTCACACCTTACAACTTAGGCAAGAACTCCTTCTTTGACTGAACCATTTTGAACTCCTTCAAAATCTTATCATGGTATGTCCTCATCGAAAGTCAGATCAAGCGTCTTGATCTATCTTTATAGATCTAGCTTTACCGAGGTCTTTCTTTGAAAAACTCCTTTCAAACACTCCTTTATGTTTTCCAGAAAATTCTATATCATTTATGATCAACAATATGTCATTCACATATACTTATCAGAAAGGCTGTAGTGCTCCCACTCACTTTCTTGTACATACAGGCTTCACCACAAGTCTGTATAAAACTATTTGCTTTGATCAACTCATCAAAGCATATATTCCAACTCCGAGATGCTTGCACAAGTCCATAGATGGATCGCTGGAGCTTGCACACTTTGTTAGTACGATTAGGATTGACAAAACCTTCTTGTTGTATCATATACAACTCTTCTTTAATAAATCCATTAAGGAATGCAGTTTTGATATCCATTTGCTAGATTTCATAAAATGTGGCAATTGCTAACATGATTCAGATAGACTTTAAGCATCGATACGAGTGAGAAAATCTTATCGTAGTCAACACCTTGAATTTGTCGAAAACTTTTTGCGACAATTTGAGCTTTGTAGATAGTAACACTACTATCAGCGTCCGTCTTCCCCTTGATGATCCATTTATGCTCAATGGCTTGCCGATCATCGGGAAAGTCCACCAAAGTCCACACTTTGTTCTCATACATGGATTCTATCTCTGATTTCATGGCCTCAAGCCATCTATCGGAATCTGGGCTCATCATTGCTTCCTCATAGTTCGCAGGTTCGTCATGGTCTAGTAACATGACTTCCAGAACAGGATTACCGTACCACTCTGATGCGGATTGTACTCTGGTTGACCTACGAGGTTCGGTAGTAACTTGATCTAAAGTTTCATGATCATCATCATTAGCTTCCTCCCTAATTGGCGTAGGAATCACTGGAACTGATTTCTGTGATGAAATACTTTCCAATTTGGGAGAAGGTACAATTACCTCATCAAGTTCTACTTTCCTCCCACTCACTTCCTTCAAGAGAAACTCCTTCTCTAGAAAGGATCCATTCTAAGCAACAAAAATCTTGCCTTCGGATCTATGATAGAAGGTGTACCCAACAGTTTCTTTTGGGTATCCTATGAAGACGCACTTCTCCAATTTTGGCTCAAGCTTATCAGTTTGAAACTTTTTCACATAAGCATCACAACCCCAAACTTTAAGAAACGACAACTTTGGTTTCTTGCCAAACCATAGTTCGTACGGTGTTGTCTCAACGGATTTAGACGATGCCCTATTTAACGTGAATGCATCTGTCTCTAATGCATAACCCCAAAACAATAGTGGTAAATCGGTAAGAGACATCATAGGTCGCACCATATCTTATAAAGTACGGTTACGACATTCGGACACACCATTATGATGTGGTGTTCCAGGTGGCGTGACTTGCGAAACTATTCCACATTGTTTCAAATGAAGGCCAAACTCGTAACTCAAATATTCGCCTCCACGATCAGATCGTAGAAAATTTATTTTCTTGTTACAATGATTTTCCACTTCACTCTGAATATTCTTTGAACTTTTTCAAATGTTTCAGACTTATGTTTCATTAAGTAGATATACCCATATTTGCTCAAATCATCTGTGAAGGTCAGAAAATAACGATACCCGCCGCGAGCCTCAACACTCATCGGACCGCATACATTAGTATGTATTGTTTCCAATAAGTCAGTTGCTCGCTCCATTGTTCTAGAGAACGGAGTCTTAGTCATATTTCCTACGAGGCATGGTTCGCAAGCATCAAGTGATTCATAATCAAGTGATTCCAAAAGCCCATCGGCATGGAGTTTCTTCATGCGCTTTTCACCAATATGACCTAAACGACAGTGCCACAAATATGTTGCACTATCATTATCAACTTTGCATCTTTTGGCATCAATATTATGAATATGTATATCACCACGATCGAGATTCAATAAGCCATTCACATTGGGTGTATGACCATAGAAGGTTTTATTCATGTAAATAGAACAACAATTATTCTCTGACTTAAATGAATACACGTATTGCAATAAACATGATCCAATCATATTATGCTTAACGCAAACACCAAATAACATTTATTTTAGGTTCAACAATAATCCTGAATGTAAAGGGAGTGTGTGATGGTGATCTTATCAACCTTGGAATCACTTTCAACACACATCGTCACCTCGCCCTCAACTAGTCTCTGTTCATTTTGTAATTCCGGTTTCGAGTTACTAATCATAGCAACTGAACCAGTATCAAATACCCAGGGGTTACTACGAACACTAGTAAAGTACACATCAATAACATGTATATCATATATACTTTTGTTCACTTTGCCATCCTTCTTATCCGCCAAGTATTTGTGGAAGTTCCGCTTCCAGTGACCATTTCTTTTGCAGTAGAAGCACTTAGTTTCAGGCTTGGGTCTAGCTTTTGGGCTTCTTCATGGGAGTGGCAACTTGCTTGCCATTCTTCTTGAAGTTCCCTTTCTTTCCCTTACCCTTTTACTTGAAACTAGTGGTCTTGTCAACCATCAACACTTGATGCTTTTCTTGATTTCTACCTTCGCTGATTTCAGCATCGTGAAGAGCTCGGGAATCGTTTTCGTCATCCCTTGCATATTATAGTTCATCACGAAGTTCCAGTAACTTGGTGACAGTGACTAGAGAACTCTGTCAATCACTATCTTATCTGGAAGATTAACTCCCACTTGATTCAAGCAATTGTAGTACTCAGACATTCTGAGCACATGCTCACTAGTTGAGCTATTCTCCTCCATCTTGTAGGAAAAATACTTGTCAGAGGCCTCATACCTCTCGACCCGGGCATGAGTCTGAAATACCATTTTTAGCTCTTGGAACATTTTATATGCTCCGTGGCATTCAAAACGTTTTTGAAGTCCCGGTTCTAAGCATAAACCATGTTGCACTAAACTATCAAGTACTCATCATACCGAGCTTGCCAAACATTCATAATGTCTGCATCTGCTCCTACAATAGGTCCATCACCTAGCGGTGCATAAAGGACATAATTCTTCTATGCAGCAATGAGGATAATCCTCAGATCACGGACCCAATCCGCATCATTGCTACTATCATCTTTCAACTTATTTTTCTCTAGGAATGCATTAAAATTCAAAGGAACAGTAGCACGGGCCATTTATCTACAACAACATAGACATGCAAAATACTATTAGGTACTAAGTTCATGATAAATTAAAGTTCAATTAATCATATTACTTGAACTCCCACTTAGATAGACATCCCTGTAGTCATCTAAATGATCCTGTGATCCATATCAACTAAACCATGTCCGATCATCACGTGAGATGCAGAAGTTTTCAATGGTGAACATCTTTATGTTGATCATATCTACTATATGATTCACGCTCGACCTTTCGGTCTCAGTGTTCCAAGGCCATATGTGCATATGCTAGGCTCGTCAAGTTTAACCTGAGTATTCTGCATGTGCAAAACTGGCTTGCACCATTGTATGTGAACGTAGAGCTTATCACACCCGATCATCATGTGGTGTCTCAGTACGAAGAACTGTTGCAACAGTGCACACTCAGGGAGAACACTTATACCTTGAAATTGTAGTAAGGGATCATCTCATAATGCTACCGTCGTACTAATCAAAATAAGACACATAAAAGATAAAAATCACATGCAATCAAAATATGTGACATGATATGGCCATCATCATCTTGTGCCTTTGATCTCCATCTCCAAAGTACCGTCATGATCTCCATCATCACCGGCATGACACCATGATCTCCATCATCTTGATCTTTATCAAAGTGTCATCACATGTTCGTCTCGCCAACTATTGCTTTCACAACTATTGCTATCGCATAGCGATAAAGTAAAGCAATTATATGGCGCTTGCATCTTATGCAATAAAGAGACAACCATAAGGCTCCTGCCAGTTGCCGATAACTTCAACAAAACATGATCATCTCATACAACAATTTATATCTCATCATGTCTTGACCATATCACATCACAACATGCCCTGCAAAAACAAGTTAGACATCCTCTACTTCGTTGTTGCAAGTTTTACGTGGCTGCTACGGGCTTCTAGCAAGAACCGTTCTTACCTACGCATCAAAACCACAACGATTTTTCATCAAGTGTGCTATTTTAACCTTCAACAAGGACCGGGCATAGTAAAACTCGATTCAACTAAAGCTGGAGAAATAGACACCCACTAGCCACCTGTGTGCGAAGCACGACGGTACAACCAGTCTCATGAACGCGGTCATGTAATGTCGGTCTGGGCCACTTCATCCAACAATACCGCTGAATCAAAGTATGACATGCTCGTAAGCAGTATGACTATTATCGCCCATAACTCTTTGTGTTCTACTCGTGCATATAACATCTACACATAGACCTGGCTCGGATGCCACTGTTGGGGAACATAGTATTTCAAAAAAAATTACCTACAATCACGCAAGATCTATCTAGGAGATGCATAACAACAAGAGGGGGAGTGTGTCTACATACCCTCGTAGACCGAAAATGGAAGCGTTTAGTAACGCGGTTGATGTAGTCGAACGTCTTCACGATCCAACCGATCCAAGTACCGAACGCACGACACCTCTGCGATCAACACACGTTCATCTTGGTGATGTCCCTCGTACTCTTGATCGAGCTGAGGCCAAGGGAGAGTTCCGTCAGCACAATGGCGTGGTGATAGTCATGATGAAGTTATCGATGCAGGGCTTCGCCTAAGCACTACAACGATATGACCGAGGTGTGTAACTGTGGAGGGGGGGCACCGCACATGGCTAAAAGATCAACTTGTGTGTTCTAGGGGTGCCCCTGGCTCCGTATATAAAGGAGGGAGAGGGAGAGGCATCCGGCCCTAGGGGGCGTGCCAAGGTGTGGAGTCCTACTAGGACTCCCTAGTCCTAGTAGGATTCCACCTCCCACACGGAGTAGGAAAGGGGGAAGGGAGAAGGAGAGGAAAGGGGGGCCGGCCCCATTCTCCTAGTCCTAATCGGCCTCCTGCCCAAGGGGGGGGTGCACCAGCCTCTTGTGGGCCGGTGTGCTTCCCTCTTATATCCCATAAGGCCCATAACTTCTCCCGGGGGTTCCAGTAACCTCCCGGTACTCCGAAAAAATGCCCGAACCACTCGGAACCATTCCGATGTCCAAATGCAACCTTCCAATATATGAATATTTACCTCTCGACCATTTCGAGACTCCTCGTCATATCCGTGATCTCATCCGGGACTCCGAAAAAACTTCGGTTCATCAAATCACATAACTCATAATACAAATTGTCATCGAACGTTAAGCGTGCGGACCCTACGGGTTCGAGAACTATGTAGACATGACCGAGACACATCTCCTGTCAATAACCAATAGCGGAACCTGGATGCTCATATTGGATCCTACATATTCTACAAAGATCTTTATCGGTCAAACCGCATAACAACATACGTCATTCCTTTTGTCATCGGTATGTTACTTGCCCGAGATTCGATCGTCGGTATCATCATACCTAGTTCAATCTCGTTACCGGCAAGTCTCTTTACTCATTCCGTAATGCATCATCCCGCAACTAACTCATTAGTCACATTTCTTGCAAGGCTTATAGTGATGAGCATTACCGAGTGGGCCCAGAGATACCTCTCTGATGCACAGAGTGACAAATCCTAATCTCGATCTATGCCAACCCAACAAACACCTTTGGAGACACCTGTAGAGCATCTTTATAATCACCCAATTACGTAGTGACGTTCGATAGCACACAAGGTGTTCCTCCGATATTCGGGAGTTGTATAATCTCATAGTCAGAGGAACATGCATAAGTCATGATGAAAGCAATAGCAATAAAACTAAACAATCATTTATGCCAAGCTAACGGATGGGTCTTGCCCATCACATCATTCTCCTAGTGATGTGATCCTGTTCATTAAATGACAACACATGTCTATGGTCAGGAAACTTAAGCATCTTTGATTAATGAGCTAGTCTAGTAGAGGCATACTAGGGACACTTTGTTTTGTCTATGTATTCACACATGTATCAAGTTTCCGGTTAATACAATTCTAGCATGAATAATAAACATTTATCATGATATAAGGAATTATAAATAACAACTTTATTATTGCCTCTAGGGCATATTTCCTTCATGTCTATGGTCAGGAAACTTAACCATCTTTTATTAACGAGCTAGTCAAGTAGAGTCATACGAGGGACACTCTGCTTTGTCTATGTATTCACACATGTATCAAGTTTCCGGTTAATGCAATTCTAGCATGAATAATAAACATTTATCATGATATAAGGAAATATAAATAACAACTTTATTATTGCCTCTAGGGCATATTTCCTTCAGTCTTCCACTTGCACTAGAGTCAATAATCTAGATTACATTGTAATGATTCTAACACCCATGGAGTCTTGGTGCTGATCATGTTTTGCTCGTGGAAGAGGCTTAGTCAACGAGTCTGCCACATTCAGATCTGTATGTATTTTGCAAATCTCTATGTCTCCCTCCTTGACTTGATCACAGATGGAGTTGAAGCGTCTCTTGATGTGTTTGGTTCTCTTGTGAAATCTGGATTCCTTTGCTAAGGCAATTGCTCCAGTATTGTCACAATAGATTTTCATTGGACCCGATGCACTAGGTATTACACCTAGATAGGATATGAACTGTGACACGTCTCCAACATATCCACTTTTCCAAACTCTTTTGACCTTGTTTTGGACTCTAACTTGCATGATTTGAATGAAACTAAACCAGACTGATGTTGTTTTCAGCAGAATTGCCATGGTGTTATTTTTGTGCAGAATAAAAAGTTCTCGGAATGACCTGAAAATCAACAGAGATTATTTTTGGAATTAATAAAAAATATTGGCGAAAGAATCAGTACCAGGGGGCCCACACCCTAGCCACAAGGGTGGGGGGCGCGCCCACCCCCTGGGCGTGCCCTCCGACATTGTGGGCCCCCTGGACCTCCACCGACCTCAACTCCAACTCCATATATTCACTTCCGGGGAGAAAAAAATCAGAGAGAAGGATTCATCGTGTTTTACGATAGGGAGCCGCCGCCAAGCCGTGTTCTTCCTTGGGAGGGCAGATCTGGAGTCCGTTCGGGGCTCCGGAGAGGGGAATCCGTCGCCATCGTTGTCATCAACCATCCTCCATCACTAATTCCATGATGCTCACCACTATTAGTGAGTAATTCCATCATAGGCTTGCTAGACCGTGATGGGTTGGATGAGATTTACCATGTAAGCGAGTTAGTTTTGTTAGGGTTTGATCCCTAGTATCCACTATGTTCGAAGATTGATGTTGCTATGACTTTCCTGTGCTTAATGCTTGTCACTAGGGCCTGAGTGCCATGATTTCAGATCTGAACCTATTATGTTTTCATGAATATATTTGTGTTCTTCATCCTATATTGCAAGTTATAGTCACCTACTACGTGTGATGATCCGGCAACCCCGGAGTGACAATAGTCGTGACCACTCCCGGTGATGACCGTAGTTTGAGGAGTTCATGCATTCACTAAGTGATAATGCTTTGGTCTGGTACTCTATTAAAATGAGGCCTTAATATCCCTTAGTTTCCAATAGGACCCTGCTGCCACGGGAGGGTAGGACAAAGATGCCATACAAGTTCTTTTCCATAAACACGTATGACTATATTCAGAATACATGCCTACATTACATTGATGAACTGGAGCTAGTTTTGTGTCACCCTATGTTATAACCTTTGCATGATGAATGCCACCCGACATAATTATCCATCATGGATCCATTGCCTATGAGCTTTTCACATATTGATCTTTGCTTTGTTACTTTTCCGTTGCTACTGTTTACAATTGCTACAAAACTACTAGTGTTACTATTGCCACTGTTACTTCCATACTACTTTGGTACTAAATACTTTGCTGCAGATATTAAGTCTTTCAGGTGTGGTTGAATTGCCGACTCGGCTACTAATACTCGAGAATATTCTTTGGCTCCCCTTGTGTCGAATCAATAAATTTGGGTTGAATACTCTACCCTCGAAAACTGTTGCGATCCCCTATACTTGTGGGTTATCAAGACCTTTTTCTAGCGCCGTTGCCGGGGAGCATAGCTCTATTCTCTGAGTTAATTGGGATTTATATATTTTGATCACTATGAGGAATTTGAAAGATCAAAGAACTAAGATTTTTTCCCTCAACTACGAGGGGAGGTAAGGAACTGCCATCTAGCTCTGCACTTGATTCTCCTTCTGTTTTGACTAAACTTGCGACACCTACACCTGCTATTGATTCGGTATGTCGCATGTTATTGATGATGCCACTTCTACTATGCATGATGCTTATGATGATACTACTTCTTGCCTGATGATACTGTGCCACTAGGTGAATTTCTTAATGAACAACTTGCTAGGGTTAGAGAGAATGAAATTACTGAAACCAATGATATTATTGAAAATGATGATTATGATTCTTGCCCTAGATATGAATTGCCTGTTGTTCCTGAGGGTTATGTTATGGATGAAGAAACTGCTAGAGACTTCTTTGCCTGCAATGATAGAGAAGATCTTAAGACATTGTTAGCTAAGCCGAAGGAAAAATCCTTGAACGCTAGAATGAAATATGATCCTGCTTTTACTACTTCACCCATCTTTGTTACTGATAAGGACTATGAATTCTCTGTTGATCCTGAGTTAATTACTTTGGTTGAATCTGATCCTTTTCATGGTTATGAATCTGAAACAGTTGTGGCACATCTTACTAAATTGAATGATATAGCCACCCTATTTGCTCATGAGGAAAAAATTTGCTATTACTATATTCTTTAATTATTTCCTTTCTCATTAAAGGGTGATGCTAAGATATTGTTTAATTATCTTGCTCCTGGTTGTGTGCGTAGTCCCTAGGATATGATTTACTACTTCTCTGCAAAATATTTCCCTGCTCATAAGAAACAAGTTGCTTTAAAGGAAATATTTAATTTTGTGCAAATTGAAGAAGAGAGTCTCCCACAAGCTTGGGGGAGGCTTCTCCAATTACTTAATTCTTTGCCTGATCATCCTCTCAAGAAAAATGAAATACTTGACATCTTTTATAATGGACTAACCGATGCTTACAGAGACCGCCTGGTAGTTGTGCTGGTTGCGTTTTCAGGGAAAGAACTGTTGAGCAAGTTGAATTGCTATTGAATAATATATTGAGTAATGAAAATGATTGGACACTTCCTGAAACAACTCTGAAGATATGCAAGAGGCAAAGAAATCTATTAAAGAAAAAGGTATTAAAGCTGAAGATGTTAAAAATTTACCACCTATTGAAGAAATACATGGTCTTGATAACCCGACACAGGTAGTAGAGGTAAACTCTCTCCGTAGATTTGATGAAGATGATATTCCTCATAATAAGTCTGCTAGATAATGCTTGGATGAGTTTGATAATTTTATTTTTAAACAAGAAAACTTCAATGCCTATATTAGTAGACAATTGAAACGTAATGCTTACATGCTTGATCACCCGAGTAATTATATGAATAGTACTGTTAGTGATCTTAAGCTTATTACTAAACATACTTCCATGGTTACAACTCAAGTAGAACAAGTACTTAAAGCTCAGGATGATTTGCTTAATGAGTTGAATAGTAAGAATAATGATAATGTTGTTAGGGTTATGACCAGAGGTGGTAAAATGACCCAGGAATCTTTGTATCCTAAGGGTCATCCTAAGAGAATTGAGCAAGATTCTCAGAGAACTAATACTGATGCACCTAGTCCTCGTTCTAAAAATAAAAAGAAAATTGGTAGGACTTTGCATGCTAGTGAACCTGCTATAGACACACCTGAGAATCCCAATGACATTTCTATTTCTGATGCTGAGACACAATCTGGTAATGAACATGAACCTAGTACTAATGTTAATGATGATTTTCATGTTGATGCTCAACCTACTAATGATAATGATGTAGAGATTGAACCTGCTGTTGATCTTGATAACCCACAATCAAAGAATCAACACTATGATAAGAGAGACTTTGTTGCTAGGAAACATGGTAAAGAAAGAGAACCATGGGTTCAGAAACCCATGCCCTTTCCTCCTAAGCCATCCAAGAAAAAGGATGATGAGGATTTTGAGCGCTTTGCTGAAATGATTAGACCTATCTTTTTGCATATGCATTTGACTGATATGCTTAAAATGCTTCCTTATGATAAGTACATGAAAGAAATTGTTACTAATAAAAGAAAGATACCGGAAGCTGAGATTTCCACCATGCTTTCTAATTATACTTTTAAGGGTGGAATACCAAAGAAACTTGGAGATCCAGGAGTACCAACTATACCATGCTCCATTAAGAGAAACTATGTTAGAACTGCTTTATGTGATCTTGGAGCCGGTGTTAGTGTTATGCATTTCTATTTGTATCGTAGACTTGATTTGAATAAGTTGACTCCTACTAAAATTTCTTTGCAAATGGCTGATAAATCAATTGCTATACCCATCGGTATTTGTGAGGATGTGCCTGTGGTGGTTGCAAACGTTACTATCTTAACGGACTTTGTTATTCTTGATATTCCCGAGGACGATAGTATGTCGATCATCCTTGGTAGACCCTTTTTGAATACTGCAGGGGCTGTTATTGACTGCAACAAAGGCAATGTCACATTTCATGTTAATGGTAATGAGCATACGGTACACTTTCCTAAGAAACAACCTCAAGTTCATAGTGTCAATTCAATTGGAAAAATTTCGACTATTGCTATTGGAGGTTTTGAATTCCCTCTTCCTACTGTCAAAAAGAAATATGATATTCTTATTGCTGGGGACATGCATATCCCCGTTGAGGTAACCTAGTGTTATTCAAAAATTCTCCGGTTTCATATCATTCAGAAGAAGTTTGTCAATAAGACTTGCTCAACCTTGTTAGTGGATTCCTTTTGATGAGCATGAGATGGATAAATTTAGAAAGCACAACTCTCTATACCCATCTATTACTTTCTATTAATTATATTAAATAAAGCCAAAATAGTATTTTCTGTCTGTTTTCTGAATTATCCATGCAATAAAAAATGTCCCGAAAATAAAAGTTCTCCAAATGCCCTGAAAATTGGATATGATTTTTTAAAAATATTTTAGAATTTCTGGTGCAAAGAACACACCGGGGGGCCTCACCAGCTGGCCACAAGGGTGAAGGGCGTGCCCCTGACCTTGTGGGCCCCACGTGCCCCCTCCACTTATTCCAGCACCCATCCTCTTTCTCTTCCTCCAGAAAAAATCACTCCATAGCTCAAACTCATGTTCTTGCTCATCTTGCTGCCATTTTCGATCTCCTTGCTCAAAGCTCCATTCACAAAACTGCTTTGGGGAATTGTTCTTCAGTATGTGACTCCTCCAATGGTCCAATTAGTTTTTGTTCTAGTGCTTTATTTATTGCAAATTTTCGCTGCTTTGGTGACCCTGTTCTTGAGCTTGGATGTCAAATTTATATGGTCCAAAGTAGTTTTGATGCATGTTATAGCCTCTAGGCACTTGTAGGAGTAGTTGCTATCAAGCTTGTTGAGTTTGATTCACTTTTATTTTGAGTCACTAAAAATTTCAGAAATTTTCAAAGGAATAAAATGTTGAAGAGATTATTGAGAGGCTCCTCGAGCCGAGGTTCGAAGGAAAATGACAATGAGGAGAAGGAAAAGCCCAAGTATAATCTTCCTCGTGCCGCAGAAATTTGGCCGTGCAAATGGCCATGTGATGCATTCTTACAAGCGGTCGGGATTTATGATGATTTCTATTATTTGGCTGGGAGTGTAGGCATCACCGACTTCCTCCTCAATCGGTGCAATCAGTATCTCTTACTCACTAATACTTTCGTGCAAAATTTTCACTTCCATGCTAGGAAATCACCGCCCATGGCAGACTTTCACTTATATGATGAGTACAAAGAGATGACGCTTTATGATTTTTGTGTGGTTTGCAAATTACCTTATGAAGGTAGCGTCGAGGAACCACGTCCTAGAGATGTGGAAGGCCTTATTCATGAAATCACCGTAGGGGAAGGTAGAGGAGTGTCTGGAGCGAGAGTGTCTAGTATTCATCATCTTGCTACACGCTATTACTCATTATTTGCTGGGAGATGTTTAATTGGTTGTGGAGAGAGTGGGGGCCTTAGTGCCCCTGACCTCGCCATTTTGCGCCATGCTTTACATAGAGATAGAACTTACAGTTTGGGCGCTATGGTTGCTAGATGGTTGAGTATGAACCGTGCAAAGGGTCCTATTTTTGGAGGCGTCTTCGCCTCCCGCCTTGCTAAACACTTTGAGATACCCATTAGTCACTATGAAAAGGAAGAGAAATTGCTACCCACTATATATTTAGATCATGACAGCATGGTAGCACATAATTTTATTCGACATGATGAGGAAAACAGAATTGTTTATAACCTGGTATTTAGCGAGAACACTATTCAGATTATTACCCTGCATGCACCTGTTTTGTTCGATATGCATTCAGGAAGGTACATTATTTTGCCCGTGGACATTCATGCATACTGGGAGGGGATACGATCCCCACCTCCTGAGTCAGAGCCATCACCTGATCCATACCAGGAGTCTATTTATTAGTGGGATCCACAGGAGCTCGCTAACCAGTGGAACCCCCAGGATCCTCCTCAGGGCTCCGAAGCGAACTACTTTGACCCATGGGCGTAGACTAACTTAGGCCAAAAGCCTAAGCTTGGGGGAGTACGTATTCCTCACCGACAGTACATTCATGTTCACACACTCATTCTAGTTGTCGGTGCTCATACTTTTTCATTGTATTATCCATGTTAGTGTATTTCTTTTTCTTGCTTTCTTCTTGTGTGTTCGATAAACCTTAGAAAAAACCAAAAAATAGTAGTAGTTAGTTTACTTTCTATGCATGCTTAGCAGTAATATTAAAAGAAAACCCAAAAAGATTTCATGTTCTTCTTTTGCTTGTTGGGAGCTTTCCCATGTAAATACTTTTTCTTGTTCTTGTTTTACCTTCCTTAGAAAAACAAAAACTCCAAAAATATTTCAGTGTGTTTCTTTGAAATTCTTTCCTTTTCTTTGGGGGTCGAGAGGAGAAGACCACGGTGAAAATGTTGAGTGGCTCTCATATGCATTATTGTTGATCTAACAAAGAGCCCATATTACCTTGTCTTCTCCTTTGAATAAATGTTTGCAGATTCCAGCTTAGTCCAATGCACGTGCACTATTATTATTTATCCACGCTGTTCGGTCGTGTAAGTGAAAGGCAATAATGACAATATATGATGAAATGATTGAGATGAGGAAAAGCTAGTATGAACTCGACCTATCTTGTTTTTGTAAATATGATTAGTTCATCGTTCCTGATTCAGCCTATTATGAATGAAACATGTTTGCAATGACAATTAGAGATTATAGTTCCTCATGCCATGCTTAATTAGCTAGGAGTTTATAATGGTTCACCTTGCGTGCCAACATGGAAATTAAAATGGTTGTGATGTAGTGTGATAGGATGGTATCCTCCTTTGAATGATTCGAGTGGCTTGACTTGGCACATGTTCACGCATGTAGTTGAAACAAAATCAACATAGCCTCCACGATATTTATGTTCATGGTGACATATATCCTACTCATGCTTGCATTCAATGTTGGTTTATCTCAATGCATGTTTATGACTGTTGTCGCTCTCTAGTTGGTCGCTTCCCAGTATCTTTCTAGCCTTCGTTTGTACTAAGCGGGGATACTGTTTGTGCATCCACTTCCATAAACCCCAAATTTGTTCCATATGAGTCCACCATATGTACCTATATACGGTATCTGCTTGCCGTTCCAAGTAAATTTGCATGTGCCAACCTCTAAACCTTCAAATAATAATTTGTTTTGTATGCTCGAATAGCTCATGTATCAACTAGAGCTGTCAATATCTTCCATGTTAGGTGGGTTATTCCTATGATGAGTGGACTCCACTCATCATTCACGAGAAAATGGCTGGTAACCGGGATGCACAGTCCCATGCTCAAAGCAAGTCAAATCAAAATAATTGCAAACAAAACTCCCCCGGGATTGTTGTTAGTTGGACGGTACCCGTTGTTTCAGACCAGCCATGAGTGTGCTTGTTGGTGGTGGGGGAGTATAAACTTTACCATTCTGTTTGGGAACCTCCTATAATGTATGTAGCATGGAAGACATCGAGATCTCTTAGTTGTTACATTGACAATGAAAGCATACCGCTCAAAATATTATTCAATCTCTATTTTAAAACTCGAGCTCTGGCACCTCTGCATATCCATGCTTCCCTCTGCGAAGGGCCTATCTATTTACTTTTATTGCCAAGTCATCATCCTCTTATAAAAAGCACCAGTTAGAGAGCACCACTGTCATTTGTATGCATTTTTATTAATTTATATTGAGTATGACTGTGACTGGTTCTCTTTTTCCATGAATTACAATGTCTAGTCAGTTCTTAATCTTCAGGGGTGCTTTGCATTTATGTTTTGCGGTCTCAGAAAGGGCTAGCGAGATACCATCTTGTTATATCATATCATGATTGTTTTGACAAAAGTGTTGTCATCCGAGATTTATTATTATTGCTCGCTAGTTGATTATGCCATTGATATGAGTAAATGTGAGACCAAAATGTTATTGTGAATATGGTCAGTTCATAATCTTTGCTGAAAACCTGAATGTTGGATTTACATATTTGCAACAACGAGATCAAACAGAGTTTGTAAAGGTTTTTCTTTATCACTTTCAGTTTATCAACTGAATTGCTTGAGGACAAGCAAAGGTTTAAGATTGGGGGAGTTAATACGTCTCCAACATATCCACTTTTCGAAACTCTTTTGACCTTTTTGGAGTCTAACTTGCATGATTTGAATGGAACTAACCCGGACTGACGCTGTTTTCAGCACAATTGACATGGTGCTATTTTTGTGCAGAATAAAAAGTTCTCGCAATGACCTGAAAATCAACGGAGATTATTTTTGGAATTAATAAAAAATATTGGCGAAAGAATCAACACCTGGGGCCCACACCCTAGCCACAAGGGTGGGGGCGCGCCTTCCGACCTTGTGGTCCCCCTAGACCTCCACCGACCTCAACTCTAACTCCATATATTCACTTTCGAGGAGAAAAAATCAGAGAGAAGGATTCATCGCATTTTATGATACGGAGCTGCGGCCAAGCCCTGTTCTTCCTTGGGAGGGCAGATCTGGAGTCCGTTTGGGGCTCCGGAGAGGGGAATCTGTTGCCATCGTCATCATCAACCATCCTCCATCACCAATTCCGTGATGCTCATTGTCGTTCGTGAGTAATTCCATCATAGGCTTGCTAGACTGTGATGGGTTGGATGAGATTTACCATGTAATCGAGTTAGTTTTGTTAGGGTTTGATCCCTAGTAGCCACTATGTTCTAAGATTGATGTTTCTATGACTTTGCTATGCTTAATGCTTGTCACTAGATCCCGAGTGCCATGATTTCAGATATGAACCTATTATGTTTTCATGAATATATTTGTGTTCTTGATCCGATATTGCAAGTTATAGTCACCTACTATGTGTTATGATCCGGCAACCCCGGAGTGACAATAGTCGGGACCACTCCCGGTGATGATCGTAGTTTGAGGAGTTCATGTATTCACTAAGTGCTAATGCTTTGGTCCGGTGCTCTATTAAAAGGAGGCCTTAATATCCTTTAGTTTCCAATAGGACCCCACTCCCACGGGAGGGTAGGAGAAAAGATGTCATGCAAGTACTTTTCCATAAGCACGTATGACTATATTCGGAATACATGCCTACATTACATTGATGAGCTGGAGCTAGTTCTGTGTCACCCTATGTTATAACCTTTGCATGATGAATGCCATCCGACATAATTATCCATCATGGATCCATTGCCTACGAGATTTTCACATATTGATCTTTTCTTTGTTACTTTTCTGTTGCTACTGTTACAATTGCTACAAAACTACTACTGTTACTATTGCCACCGTTACCATTACTTCCATACTACTTTGCTACTAAATACATTGTTGCAGATATTAAGTCTTTCAGGTGTGGTTGAATTGAAAACTCAGCTGCTAATACTCAAGAATATTCTTTGGCTCCCCTTGTGTCGAATTAATAAATTTGGGTTGAATACTCTACCCTCGAAAATTGTTGCAATCCCCTATACTTGTGGGTTATCAAACTCATTCGTCCAGACTCCTTCATTTGCTGCTTCCGAAGCAGCTATGTACCCCGCTTCACACATAGATCCCGCCACGATGCTTTGCTTGGAACTACACCAACTAACAGCTCCACCATTCAATATAAATACGTATCTCGTTTGTGACTTGGAGTCATCCGGATCAATGTCAAAGCTAGCATTAACATAACCATTTACGATGAGCTCTTTGTCACCTCCATAAATGAGAAACATATCCTTAGTCCTTTTCAGGTATTTTAGGATGTTCCTGACCGCAGTCTAGTGATCCACTCCTGGATTACTTTGGTACCTCACCGCTAGACTTATAGGAAGGCACACATCAGTTCTGGTACACAACATTGCATATATACATGATAGAACTTATGGCTGAGGCATAGGGAATGGCTTTCATTTTCTCTCTATCCTCTGCAGTGGTCGGGCATTGAGTTTGACTCAACTTCACACCTTGTAACACATGCAAGAACCATTTCTTTGACTGGTCCATTTTGAATTTTTTCAAAAATTTATCAAGGTATGTTCTTTGTGAAAGTCCAATTAACCGTCTTGATCTATCTCTATAGATCTTGATACCCAATATATAACCAGCTTCACCGAGGTCTTTCATTGAAAAACTCTTATTCAAGTATCCTGTTATGCTATCCAGAAATTGTAAATCATTTCCAATCATCAATATTTCATCCACATATAATACTAGAAACACTATAGAGCTCCCACTCACTTTCTTGTAAATACAGGCTTCTCCAAAAGTCTGTATAAAACCATATGCTCTGATCACACTATCAAAGCGTATATTCCAACTCCGAGATGCTTGAACCAGTCCATAAATGGATCGTTGGAGCTTACACACTTTGTTAGCACCTTTTGGATCGATAAAACCTTCTGGTTGCATCATATACAACTCTTCTTTAAGATATCCATTAAGGAATGTAGTATTGACCTCCATTTGCCAAATTTCATAATCATAAAATCCGGCAATTGCTAACATGATTCGGCCGGACTTAAGCATCACTATGGGTGAGAAGGTCTCATCATAGTCAACTCCTTGAACTTGTCGAAAACCTTTCGCAACAAGTCGAGCTTTGTAGACAGTAACATTACCGTCAGCGTCAGTCTTCTTCTTGAAGATCCATTTATTCTCTATGGCTTGCCAATCATCGGCAAGTCAACAAAAGTCCACACTTTGTTCTCATACATGGATCCCATCTCAGATTTCATGGCCTCAAGCCATTTTGCGGAATCTAGGCTCATCATCGCTTCCTCATAGTTTGTAGGTTCGTCATGGTCAAGTAACATGACTTCCATAATAGGATTACCGTACCACTATGGTGCGGATCTTACTCTGGTTGACCTACGAGGTTCGGTAGTAACTTGATCAGAAGTATCATGATCATCATCATTAGCTTCCTCACTAATTGGTGTATGAATCACTGGAACTGAGTTCTATGATGAACTACTTTCCAATAAGGGAGCAGGTACAATTACCTCATCAAGTTCTACTTTCCTCCCACTCACTTCTTTCGAGAGAAACTCCTTCTCTAGAAAGGATCCATTCTTAGCAACGAATATTTTGCCTTCGGATCTGTGATAGAAGGTGCACCCAACAGTCTCCTTTGGGTATCGTATGAAGACACATTTCTCCGATTTGGGTTCGAGCTTATCAGGTTGAAGCTTTTTCACATAAACATCGCAGCCTCAAACTTTAAGAAACGACAACTTGGGTTTCTTGCCAAACCACAATTCATATGGTGTCGTCTCAACAGATTTCGGTGGTGCCCTTTTTAACGTGGATGCAGTTGTCTCTAATGCATAACCCCAAAACGATAGTGGTAAATTGGTAAGAGACATCATAGATCGCACCATGTCTAATAAAGTACGGTTACGACGTTCGGACACACCATTAAGATGTGGTGTTCCAGGTGGCGTGAGTTGCGAAACTATTCCACATTGTTTTAAATGAAGACCAAACTCGTAACTCAAATATTCGCCTCCGCGATCAGATCGTAGAAACTTTATTTTCTTGTTACGATGATTTTCCACTTCACTCTGAAATTCTTTGAACTTTTCAAATGTTTCAGACTTGTGTTTCATTAAGTAGATATACCCATATCTTCTCAAATCAGTTGTGAAGGTCAGAAAATAATGATACCCGCCACGAGCCTCAACACTCATCAAACCACATACATCACTATGTATTATTTCCAATAAGTCAGTGGCTCGCTCCATTGTTTCGGAGAACGGAGTCTTAGTCATCTTGCCCATGAGGCATGGTTCGCAAGCATCAAGTGATTCATAATCAAGTGATTCCAAAAGTCCATCTGCATGGAGTTTCTTCATGCGCTTTACACCAATATGACCTGAACGGCAGTGCCACAAATATGTTGCACTATCATTATTAACTTTGCATCTTTTGGAATAAATATTATGAATATGTGTATCAGCATGATCGAGATTCAAAAAAATAGACCACTCATCAAGGGCGCATGACCATAAAAGATATTACTCATATAAATAGAGCAACCATTATTCTCTGATTTAAATGAATAACCGTCTTGCATCAAATAAGATCCAGATATAATGTTCATGCTCAACGCTGGCACCAAATAACAATTATTCAGGTCTAAAACTATTCCCGAAGGTAGATGTAGAGGTAGCATGCCGACGGCGATCACATCGACCTTGGAACCATTCCTGACTCGCATTGTCACCTCATCCTTAGCCAATCTTTGTTTAATCCGTAGCCCCTGTTTCGAGTTGCAAATATGAGCACCAAAACCAGTATCAAATAACCAGGCGCTACTACGAGCATTAGTAAGGTACACATCAATAACATGTATATCAAATATACCTTTCACTTTGCCATCCTTATCCACCAAATACTTGGGGTAGTTCCGCTTCCAGTGACCAGTCCCTTTGCAGTAGAAGCACTCAGTTTCAGGCTTAGGTCCAGACTTGGGCTTGTTCCCGGGAGCAGCAACTTGCTTGCTATTCTTCTTGAAGTTTCCCTTCTTTCCTTTGCCCTTTTTCTTGAAACTAGTGGTCTTGTTAACCATCAACACTTGATGCTCCTTCTTGATTTCTACCTCCGCAGCTTTGAGCATTGTGAATAGCTAGGGAATTGTCTTGTTCATCCCTTGCATATTATAGTTCATCACGAAGCCCTTATAGCTTGGTGGCAGTGATTGAAGAACTCTGTTAATAACACTATCATCTGGAAGATTAACTCCCAGCTGAGTAAAGTGGTTATGGTACCGAGACATTCTGAGTATGTGTTCACTGACATAACTGTTCTCCTCCATCTTGTTGCTATAGAACTTGTTGGAGACTTCATATCTCTCAACTCGGGCATTTGCTTGAAATATTAACTTCAACTCCTGGAACATCTCATATGCTCCATGACGTTCAAAACGTCTTTGAAGTCCCGATTCTAAGCCGTAAAGCATGGCACATTGAACTATCGAGTAGTCATCAGATTTAGCTTGCCATACGTTCATAACATCAGCAGTTGCTCCTGCAGCAGGCCTTGCACCTAGCTGTGCATCAAGGACGTAATTCTTCTGTGCAACAATGAGGATAATCCTCAAGTTATGGACCCAGTTCGTGTAGTTGCTACCATCATCTTTCAACTTAGCTTTCTCTAGGAACACATTAAAATTCAATGGAACGGTAGCACGGGCCATTGATCTACAACATAGATATGCAAAAACTATCAGGACTAAGTTCATGATAAATTTAAGTTCAATTAATCATATTACTTAAGAACTCCCACCTAGATAGACATCCCTCGAGTCATCTAAATGATTACGTGATCCATATCAACTAAACCATGTCCGATCATCACATGAGATGGAGTAGTTTTCAATGGTGAACATCTCTATGTTGATCATATCTACAATAAGATTCAAGTTTGACCTTTCAGTCTTAGTGTTCCGAGGCCATGTTTGTATATGCTAGGCTCGTCAAGTTTAACCCGAGTATTACGCACGTGCAAAACTGTCTTGCACCCGTTGTATGTGAACGTAGAGCTTATCACACCCGATCATCATGTGGTGTCTCGGCACGACGAACTGTCGCAACGGTGCATACTCAGGGAGAACAATTATACCTTGAAATTTTAGGGAGGATCATCTTATAATTCTACCGCCGTACAAAGCAAAATAAGATGCAAACAAAATAAACATCACATGCAATCAAAATATGTGACATGATATGACCATCATCATCTTGTGCCTTTGATCTTCATCTCCAAAGCACCATCATGATCTCCATCATCACCGGCTTGACACCTTGATCCCCATCGTAGCGTCATTGTTGTCTCGCCAACTATTGCTACTATAACTATCACTAACACATAGTGATAAAGTAAAGCAATTACATGGCGATTGCATTTCCTACAATAAAGCGACAACCATAAGGCTCCTGCCAGTTGCCGAGAACTTTTACAAAACATGATCATCTCATACAACAACATATATCACATAATGTCTTGACCATATCACATCACAACATGCCCTGCAAAAACAAGTTAGACATCCTCTACTTTGTTGTTGCAAGTTTTATGTGGCTGTTGCGGGCTTCTAGTAAGAACCGTTCTTACCTATGCATCAAAAACCACAACGATGTTTCATCAAGTTTGCTGTTTTAACCTTCAACAAGGACCGGTCATAGTAAAATTTAATTCAACTAAAGTTGGAGAAACAGACACCCGCCAGCCACCTTTATGCAAAACAAGTTGCATGTCTGTCAGTGGAACCGGTCTCATGAACGTTGTCATGTAAGGTTGGTCCAGGCCGCTTCATCTCACAATAGCGCTGAATCAAAATAAGACATTGGTGGTAAGCAATATGACTATGATCGCCCACAACTCTTTGCGTTCTACTCATGCATATCATCTACGCATAGACCTCGCTCGGATGCCACTGTTGGGGAACGTGGCATGCAATTTCAAAAAAAAAATCCTATGATCACGCAAGATATATCTAGGAGATGCATAGCAACGAGAGGGGGAGAGTGTGTCCATGTACCCTCGTAGACCAAAAGCGGAAGCGTTAGTTTAACGTTGTTGATGTAGTCGAACGTCTTCTCGATTCAACCAATCAAGTACCGAACGTACGCCACCTCCGAGTTCAGCACATGTTCAGCTCGATGACGTCCCTCGAACTCTTGATCTAGCAAAGTGTCAAGGGAGAGTTTCGTTAGCACAATGGCGTGGTGACAGTGATGGTGATGTGATCCGCGCAGGGCTTCGCCTAAGCAATACGACAATATGACCATAGAAGTAAATGGTGGAGGGGGCACCGCACACGGCTAAGAAACAATTGATGTGCTTAGAGGTGCCCCCTACCCCCGTATATAAAGGATGGAGAGGGGAGGAGGCAGGCCTAGGGAACGCCATGTGGGAGGAGTCCCACTTGGACCCCTAGTCCAATTCGGCCCCCTTTCCTTTTACCGGAAGGGGAAAGGGGGAAGGTGTAGGAGGAGGAGAAGGAAAGGGGGGCCATGCCCCCTCCCCTTGTCCAATTCGGACTCCCCATGGAGGGGGCGCCACCTTATGGGCTGCCTCCCCTCCCCTCTATGGCCCATATGGCCCATATCTTTCCCCTGGGGGTTCCGGTAACCCCCCCGGTACTCCGATAAAAACCCGAAACACTTTGGAACCATTCCGGTGTCCGAATACTATCATCAAATATATCAATCTTTACCTCTCGACCATTTTGAGACTCCTCGTCATGTCCATGATCTCATCCGGGACTCCGAACAATCTTCATTGACCAAAACACATAACTCATAATACAAATCGTCATCGAACGTTAAGCGTGTGGACCCTACGGGTTCGAGAACTATGTAGACATGACCAAGACACATCTCCGGTCAATAACAAAAAGCGGAACCTAGATGCTCATATTGGTTCCTACATATTCTATGAAGATTTTATCGATCAAACCACAATGACAACATACGTCATTCCCTTTGTCATTGGTATGTTACTTGCCCGAGATTCGATCGTCGGTATCTTCAAACCTAGTTCAATCTCGTTACTGGCAAGTCTCTTTACTCGTTCCGTAATGCATCATCCCATAACTAACTCATTAGTCACATTTCTTGCAAGGCTTATCAATATGTGCATTACCGAGAGGGCCCCAGAGATATCTCTCCGATACTCGGAGTGACAAATCATAATCTCGATCTATGCCAACCCAACAAACACCTTCGGAGATACCTGTAGAGCATCTTTATAATCACCTAGTTATGTTGTGAAGTTTGATAGCACACAAGGTATTCCTCCGGTATTCGGGAGTTGCATAATCTCATAGTCAAAGGAATATGTTTAAGTCATGAAGAAAGCAATAGCAATAAACTTAACGATCATTATGCTAAGCTAACGAATGGGTCTTGTCCATCACATCATCCTCCTAATGATGTGATCCCGTTCATCAAATGACAACACATGTCTATGGTCAGGAAACTTAACCATCTTTGATTAACGAGCTAGTCAAGTAGAGGCATACTAGGGACACTCTGTTTTGTCTATGTATTCACACATGTGTCAAGTTTCCGGTTAATACAATTCTAGCATGAATAATAAACATTTATCATGATATAAGGAAATATAAATAACAACTTTATTATTGCCTCTAGGGCATATTTCCTTCAACTTGTTTGAGAGAGCCAAAATTATGCCATGATTTGTTAGTATTGCTCTCTATGCTTCACTTAAATTTTCATGAGCTATGGAATTGCTCTAGTGCTTCACTTATATCTTTTTGAGCACGGTGTGCTTTAGTATTTTTGAAGTAATGTTCTCTTGCTTCACTTAGATTTAGTTAAGAGTTAGTAATTTTTTTAAGAAATTCTCTCTTGCTTCACTTAAATTAATTTGAGAGAAAGAAATATTATGTTCATAATCTTCACTTATATTTGTTTGAGCTTATAAAAAGCAACACATGAAAATTAGTTCCAAAGTGATAGATATCCAAGAAGGATATAATAAAAACTTTCATGAAGATCATTGGACAAAATAAACTTGATTATTTGTAATAGTTTTGAGATATGATGATGTGATATGTGTGTCATGTTGATGAGTAATTATACTTTAGTAAGAATATTGGTGTTAAGGTTTGTGATTCCCTATGCAAGCGCGAAAGTCAATGGTCATGCAATGAAATTACATCCTACTGGTGGTGCATTATTCGGTATTAATTATGCTCAATGCTTGCTAATGAGATTATTCATTTTTTGGTTGGTCGCTTCTCAATCTTTTGCTACCCTTCATTTTGCACTAAGTATGATCACTACTTGTGCATCCAAAATCCTTTAAACCAGTTTTGCCACATGAGTCCACTATACCTACCTATATGCAGCATTCTTTTTCCGTTCTAAGAAAATTTGCATGTGCCATCTCTAATTTTCAAAATAAATTTCTCTTTTGTGTGCTCGTACCGCTCATGAGGCGGTGAGGGGTGGCCGGTATTTTCCATGCTAGATGTGTTATTCTCACGATGAGTGTTTATTCACTTGTCATTACACGGGAGTAAGGCAAAGGTATTAGGGATGCCCAGTCCCAAAATGAAAAATGAATTTACTTTATGTTTTCAAATAATAAATTCCTTGGAAAGTGTTGGTATGGAGGGCACTCGTGGATATGGTTAGCAATGGAAAGAGAAAGTATGGTGGAAAAAGGAATAAACTTTATGTTCTGTTTGGGAACCGCCTACGATATATCTAGCATGGAAAGTGTTGGGAGCCTAAGTCGTTTTCGTTGGTGGGAAAAGTATGCCCCTCAAAATGTTTTTATTTCTCAATTCTCGCTTTGAGCTCTGGCACCTCTACAAATCCCTACTTCCCTCCGCGAAGGGTCTTTCCTTTACTTTATCCATTTTTTATTTTTATTTGAGTCTGCATCTTCTCTTATAAAGCACCAACTAAGGGCACTATGATCATACTTGAGCATTGGGTGTAACTAATATGCAAGTGTGTTTCATAAATGGATCAATGATTGAGCATGATGGGCTAGGGATAACTTATTTTAGCGTTGATATTTTGAAAGACATGGTTGGTTGTTGATATGCTTGAGTATTTAAGTCTCATGTCAAAACTAGACTATTGCTTTGAATCATATAAAAGTCGAAATGTACATGCTATAAAGAAAAAGAAAATGTGAGGACATGTTAGGCAGCATTCCACATCAAAAATTATGTTTTTATCATTTACCTACTTGAGAACGAGTAGGAATTAAGGTTGGGGATGCTGATACGTATCCAACGTATCTATAATTTTTGATTGTTCCATGTTGTTATATTATCATTCTTGGATGTTTTATAATCATTTTATATTTTTTTGGTACTAACCTATTAACATAGTGTCAAATGCCAGTTGCTGTTTTCTGCATATTTTTTACATCGCAGGAAATCAATATCAAACGGAGTCCAAACGCAACGAAACTTTTTGTGGATTTTTTTGGACCAGAAGACATCCAATGGGCCGGAGAAGCGCCTAGGGGGATGCTCCGAGGGGAGCACAACCCACCAGGGCGCGCCTGGAGGCCGAGGCACACCCTGGTGGGTTGTGCCCACCTTGGGTGCCTCCCGAACTGACTCTTTGCCTAGGGGGGGGGGTGCTCCGAGGGGAGCACAACCCACCAGGGCGTGCTTGGAGGCCAAGGCACGCCCTGGTGGGTTGTGCCCACCTTCGGTGCCTCCCGAACCGACTCTTTGCTCTATAAATACCCCAATATTCCAGAAACCCTAGGGGAGTCGACGAAAATCAATTCCAGCCGGCGCAGAGTCCAGAACCACCAGATCCAATCTAGACACCCACTATTGCAGGATGCTGCTAACGTGACACTATGATAAGAGACCCTTCGACGAAACTGTATGTGATGCAATAATCGCAAACGGTGGTGTAAAAACCGTCAAAAAAGGTGCAAAACATTTGCGATGGCGGAGCCATCAAACACGGTTCAGATTTTAGTTGCGTGTGCGATGCAGGGCATATAGTTGATCTAGACGAACTGTTTGTGATTAGACAGAACAATAGAAACATGCAGCCATATCAATGTGTGTGCGATATACGGCATACAGTTCGCTCCGATGAACTGTTTGCTATTAGGGAAAGCAACAGAAGTGGTCATCCAGATCACGGTGTGTGTGATATACGGCATACGGTTCAGTCGAATGAACTATTTTCGATTAGGGAAGAGAACATAAACAGTTCAACTTAACAAGATGTGTGTGATATGCAGCAAAAGGCCCGGAGGTTAATTCAAGAACAAGTACACAGAGGTTAATTTGACATACATGATTTACAAGTTTAACAGAAATCATATCACTTTTTTGGAAAACATTTAATTGTGTTGAATGTATATAGTGCTCCGTCCTATTAGTTGAATTAACCATAAGGTCCATGTTTTGGAAACATGTCGTAAAGTAACGGGATAGACCTTCATTCAAGCCAATCAACATGTGTTCAAAAAACAAAAATTATCAAAAAGTAAGGAGATAGACCTTCTTCAAGCCAATCAACATGTGTACAAAAAACAAAAAATGTCAAAAATTACAAAACAAGGACCTCGAGGTTAATTCAACTAATATGATGGAGCACTATATACATTCAACGCAATTAAATGTTTACAGTGACCCATCACACCAGTTAATTTAACATCGAGGCCACTTCCCATCCGTTCACCCATATGAGGACTACTCAAGCCTCAGCACAGTTAACTTGGGAGTGTTGTTAGATGAGCTATCAGTAGGGAAGCTGGTCCTTGTTGCTGTAGGATCCCTCTTTGCATCCTTTATTGGGCACCCGGATGACCGACTATTGCCGCCCAATGATCAATGCCACCTCCCCCGCATGGCAGTTTTTCAGCGGGTAACTGCATCGTCGTGCCGCGCCCGGCGCAACCGCATGCACATGAACGTGCGTGATCGTGCGCCGGCCCCAAACACTGGCAACACAACTTATCAATTGACGGATGGAGTACTAGTTACAGTGATGCATATAATTAAGCAAAGGGATCGCACATGTTTGTATTGACTGGAACAAAAATGCAATAGCACAATAAGAATTAAGGCCACGATGATGCGATCGCAGTGGTGGTTACAGGAGGCAAGAAGAAAGATGCATCCATCAACGTACGACCTCCTCCTCCTCAACTCAGTGCGTCGGGCCACCGACTGGCAGCTAAGGAGCGGTGACTTTTGCGGTGAGGTCAAGGTGCTTCTCAGCAAAGGCATCCAAGGCTTCCAGCCGGTTGAAGAAGGCCAACGTTGTAGCGTCCTCGCTGTCCTTGTAGATACCTATGTACACGATTTTCTCGTACATGTGGATGTGTAGGTTGATGAATTCTTGCAGGGTGAGGCGCCTCGCGGCGAACGCGACCTCCAGGTGGACATCCTTCGTGGCGTCGGCGGGCAGTCGTAGGGCCACCAGTGCTTGAAAGAGGTTCCGACCATGGAGGACGATTAGGGTGGCAAGCAATAGGAGCCTGGGCGCGCGGGCTGGAGGAGTACGACGATGTCGTCCACAAGCTTCTTGATGATGGTGAACTTGTTGGTGGTGGCAATGATCATCTGGTCCAACTAAGGGTCGTAGCTGGCGTCGATGGTGGCCATCCACCAGCCGGTCGCCAACACCGTCTGGAGACAATCCTCGGTGCCATGCCGCAGGCCAGCGTCGTGGACCATCTGGCACAACCGCTGGCCGCTCGCGCGCATCGCCGCCATGGGTCTGGAGTGAGCACTTTTGCGCTTATTAGTGTAGGTGCTTAGGTAAATGCTTAGGTGCATATGATGTGGTAGATGCATTGGAATGGAGGGGCGCCTTTATATGAGTGCAAACTGCATTGCATTCACATTGTGCTGCCTCTTTTCCTGTCCTCCTCCAATTACTTCCCTCATGCATTCACACGATGCTAATTGAAGGAGGATGCATCATTGGGCGTTCAACATTTCAGGAACCGCTACCCTCTCCCTCATCTGCATTAAAGCCGTATCGGGAACTGCGCCGCCCGCTGTCAAATTGAATAGTACCGTGCCGCCCACTGCACGCCCGGCTGAACACGCCTCCTCGCCTCCATCTATTCTTAATTACTGAATTTTAGTTGCAAAAATTAGATACTGTTAGTGATTTTTAGCTTCATATTTTGACAAATCGCAGTGTTACAAGGTTAACAAATGGCAATGTTACTAGATCAACAAATGTCAATCTTTCCAGTATGACAAATGGCAACATACCCAATATGACAGATGCAAATCTTACCAAATTGTTTGTAAGTTTGTGATCAAGAGCCATTAAAACCAAGACACATGGCGACACGTGAATGGTTAACAGAACGCACACGGTTTGAATTATACAAACGTTTGAGATTTAAAGTGGCAGCTATTTTTTTCAAAATGCCTTTGTTGGCTGTTATTCGAGTGCGCCTTCTCTCAAAATTGACACGAAAAATACCACAACACGTCGGGTGCCATTCCATGATAGCATGCCAAGTTTCATGAATTTCAGACGAGTTTTGGATTTACTAGAATTTAAAAACCAGATATATCAATGTTTGCGGCCGAGTGATGGTGGCAGGGTGTTTGACATTCGTTCACATTTCTTGCATGGAACCTAAGCATGCAACCAAGGACATAGATTTGAATTTTCAACTAATTTATATGCATTAGAGCATGTGCATGTAGTTCAAATTTGAATTATACACATGAATGCATAGAAAACTCAGTTAATGTATAAAAATGTCAAAGCGAACCCTGAAAAATCCCAAAACTTGACACAACACTCCTGTTGTTCTATGTTGACACTAGGAAAAAAATTTGAAATCGAGAAGAGGCAACAGATATCGTTTCGTCCAGAAAGGTGAAACGTTCCCTACCGAAACCATCACGCTTGTTGTGAGAAGCTCTGGTTTATGAGAAGCTTATACCCAAACCTGCCCCAAATGGGACAAAAATTTTACCATGGCATGTTGATGCCGCTCCATGATAGCATTGCCAAATTTCATGAATTTTGGATGACTTTTGGATTTACTAGAATTACAAAAGCAACTACGTCAACGTTTGCCGGAGAGCCATGGTGTCATGGTGTTCGAAATTCATCCCCATTCCTTGCATGGGACATAAGCATAAACCCGTGGACACATATATGATTTTACAACCCATGTTGGTGCACCGGAGAATGTGCATGTAGTTTAATTTTGAATTGTGCACCTGAAATGGCTAGAAAACCAATTTAATGTATAAAATATCCAAACGAACCCTAAATAATTCCAATTCTTTGACGACACACATATAGTTGCATGTTCACTGCAGATAAAAGGTCTAGCAATTCAAACACCATCTATTGCTGCTGTGACCCCATTATGTAATTCAAATCAAGAGGATAAATCAAGTAGATCCCACACAGTTTATTATAACCAACCATGTGAGATGCAACACAAAATATCTTGGAGCACCATCTGAGTATAGTACGCATACAACTTACGTGAGAAGGTGCAACGGCTACAGTCCAGATCCCACTCTAAATAAGGGACCGTGTCTGATGACACTTTGCGGGCCAGTTTTTTCGCTGAAGCGATTCCAAATTTTCGGCTTCTGCGAAAATATCTACCTCCCCGCCCCCTCCCACTTACCAAAAGCCAAATTTCCCCTGTTTCCGCCTTCCTTTCCAAGTTGAAACCTTCACTCCTTGCTTGCAGCGCCGCCTCCTCACCGGCGACCCTCCTTCACGCTGCTCAGCCTCGTCTATCCAGGTAGGTAATCCACACCCGACCCCCATCCTCCTCCTTCCACATCCCACATGCCCTGACCACCGGCACGAGCGCGACACCTTCCACCCAAATCATCGACCCCTCCACCAAATAAGCACCGCCCTAAGCCATGGTGCACGCAGTATAGCTAGGATCTTAAGGAGCATTTGGCAGCGGAGAAGCAAATCGCGGTCGGATGCGGGGATGAGGTCGCGACAGCTACCATTCGTGTCGACCCCAAGATCTTGGAGGAGCACCTCGCTATCGAGGCCACCGTCGACGCCTCGCGCACTGACGCCGCGATGCGGTTGGCTGCTTTAAACAACAGTTTGAGGCATTTTCTTAAGGCCACAGTCGGTGCCTTCGACGAAGACTACGAGGTGTTTTCTCAGCGTGCACATGCTTACCTCATCTTGAGAGCCAACAGGTTGGTGCCCGAAGCGGCTCAGGCAACTCACCACTACGATGAGGGCACCCACAATGCGGAGTCATCGCCCTCTTCCATGTCCAAGGAGCCAATCGTCATCGATATCTCCAACAATGAGGAGTTGATTTTCTTATTAGCTCACTATAAGGACCCATGTTCAGTTTGCTAGCTACTGCCTTTCCTTAACAAATTCTAGTGGATTGTGCTATCTACTTCTACCATGCAATCTTCTGCTCTAGAGTATATGTTCTATATGTCATGCAATGTGGTGTTCAGTTAACTATTTGGTTCAATTCTGCAAATGTGATGTTCAATTCTTCAGGGTGCAATTTTCCAAGTTGTCAAGCATGCTTGGTTTGGTTAATTATCCGATCTTCTATTAGGAGTATGTTATATTGTGCAACGTGGTGCTCAGTTAACGTTTGGTTCATTTGTTGTGGTGTTTAGTTAATTGGTTGGTTCAATTCTGTTGTTGTGGGTGCATTCTATTATTGTATACCATGTGAGGAATAAATCGAATTTGGCTGTACTAAATACATGAGAAACAATTACAATTGCTATATTTCTAAGTTGCTAAGCACGTTTGGTTTGGTTAACTGTCCGATCTTCTATTAGGAGTATGTTATATTGTGCAATGTGGTGCTTAGTTAACGTTTGGTTCATTTGTTGTGGTGTTTAGTTAACTTCTTGGCTCAATTCTGCAATGGGGTGTTCAATTGTTGTGGCTGCATTCTGTTATTGTATACCATGTGAGAAATAAATCAAATTTGGCTGTACTAAATACACAAGAAACAAATACAATTGCTACATTTCCAAGTTGTTAAGCATGCTTGGTTTGGTTAACTGTCTGATCTTCTATTAGGAGTATGTTATATTGTGCAATGTGGTGCTCAGTTAACGTTTGGTTCATTTGTTGTGGTGTTTAGTTAACTGCTTGGTTCAATTCTGCAATGCGATGTGCAATTGTTCTGGCTGCATTCTGTTATTGTATACCATGTGAGGAATAAATCGAATTTGGCTGCACTTAATACATGAGAAACATATACAAGTGCTATATTTCCCAGTTCTTAATCATGCTTGGTTTGGATAAATGGGTTTTACATGTGGCTTGAATTAATCTGATGAATCTGCAATGTGCTTATTTATCATCAGCATATTTTACTGATAGCATGCGAACCCTTACTTAACGTGATGACTAAGTACCTCCTGTGTGTTGCAGGGAAACAATGGGAAGCACTTAGGTTTACAAGATGGTACTAACTATTATACCTTGCCTTTTTTTATTCCTTTGCCCCATTTCCAATATAGAAAAGATATTTACACACATCCTTGTTTTCAGGCCTTTCCAAAGCAGTTCACTGATGATTACCTCTCGAACCACCTCTGTGGTCAGGAGGCGAGGAAAGTTTTCATACAACATCCACGGTTCAATATTAAAGTGTTCCTAAAGAGGTCGAAGGATGGACGGTCAATCATCCACAGGCACTGGCCTAAAGTTGCAAAGAACTTCAACATGAATGAAGGCTCAATATTCTCCTTCCACTTCAGTAGTTTTCCAGATGAGATGCATCTATCTATGTACCGTCTATGATGCTAATTTCGAAAGGTTCTAGATGTTGCATGTGAAACTTGGTGCTGGTGCAGTTGTGTAGTAGCTGAATGCTGAAGCTATATCATGTTGTACTCGGATGTATTTCAATTATGAAATCATGCTTCCTTAATATGGAAATGAAATATATTACGTGCTTAATATGAATGTCAATTAGATTAGTAAATGGATTATTAATAATAGGGTAATTAGCCTGCTAATTGGCCAATTATCTTGCTAATTGGGTTTTCCTATTGCAAACGGTTATTGAGAAAACACCATGGGCAATGACCTCAGGCAACGCACACAGTTTTTAGGAACAAACCATGTTGGATCAATGAATAATCACACATGACATGCTCTTGAAAACTGTTTGTGTTACGCCACCTTGCGCAAACGTTTTCCTTGGAGTGACTGTGTGGGATGTATATACGAACTGAAACGTTTAGCGGGGACTGACTGCGTGAAATGTACTTACGACCGAAAATGATTTTGCCTGCGTAATTGTATTTTTTAGCACTACTGTACGTATAACCGTATTTGGTCGCTCGTCAGTCGCACACGACCTCATTTTGTCGAGCGTGTTTGCCAGGAGGGCACATCCCCGACGGTTTCTGGGTCATGTGGGAAGAACCCCCCTATCGCAGCCACTCACTAGGTGACGGTTCTGAACGCCGTCGTGGAAAGGGGTTAAAAACGTTTGTATAACACCTCGTTGTACCAGTGACCATCACAGAGGGGTGCATCATGTCCATTGGTGCCTCTTCGATGATGTGTGAGTAGTCCTTTGTAGAACTTCGGGTCCGTAGTTAGTATCTAGATGGCTTCCTCTCTCTCGTTTGATTCTCAATACAATGGTCTCTTGGAGATCCATATGATGTAACTCTTTTTGCGGTGTGTTTGTTGGGATCGGATGAACTTTGAGTTTATGATTAGATCTATCTTTTTATCCATGAAATTTATTTGAGTCTTATTTGATCTCTTATATGCATGATTGCTTATAGCCTCGTATTTCTTCTCTGATATTTGGGTTTTGTTTGGCCAACTTGATATATTTATCTTGCAATGGGAAGAGGTGCTTTGTGATGGGTTCGATCTTACGGTGCTTGATACCAGTGACAGAAGGGGAACCGACACGTATGTATCGTTTCTATTAAGGATAACAAGATGGGGTATATTTTTACATAAATAGATCTTGTCTACATCATGTCATCGTTCTTATTGCATTACTCCGTTTCTCCATTAACTTAATACACTAGATGCATGCTGGATAGCGGTTGATGTGTGGAGTAATAGTAGTAGATGCAGGCAGGAGTCGGTCTACTAATCTTGGACGTGATGCCTATATAATGATCATTGCCTGGATATCGTCATGATTATTTGAAGTTCTATCAATTGCCCAACAGTAATTTGTTTACCCACCGTTTGCTATTTTTCTCGAGAGAAGCCACTAGTGAAATCTACGGCCCCCCGAGTCTCTTCTTTAATATATTTGCCTTTGCGATCTATATTATTTGCCTTTTATTTACAGATTTATTAAACCAAAAATACAAAAATACCTTGCTGCACTTTATTTTATTTGGCGTTCGATCTATCAATTATTACAACTCTCTCACGTCCATTTGCCAATTTCTGGCGCCGTTACCCGAAAGGGATTGACAACCCCTTTAACACATCGGGTTGCGAGTATTTGTTATCTGTGTGCAGGTGTTGTTTACGTAGTATTGCTTGGTTCTCCTACTGGTTTGATAACCTTGGTCTCATCACTGAGGGAAATACCTACCATCGCTGTGCTGCTGTAGCGACCCGACCTCAGACGGTCAAGTCTCTGTGCTTCAATGTCATCCCTGGATCGGTAATGCTGACACACACAGTACTCGAAGGATTTATAACAGAGTAGCAATCACACACGTATTACATCGAATGTCTCAAAAGAGAACTTATTACAATAAATATGGCTTAAGGCCATCTAAATAAGATAACAACGGAAGACTTGGAAGATAAAGTGAGCCCGTCAACTCCAACGACATAGCTGAGTACACGACAACCGACCTATGGCACCTTACTCGTCATCTGAAAAGTCTGCAACATGATATGTTGCAGCCCGAAAACGGGTCAACACATGGAATATGTTGGCATAGTAACACAGTAGAGCAAAGAACAGATAAATGCTATCACTACATGCATATATGGCTGGTGGTGGCTCTATGGTTACAATGTTTTTGCGAAAAGCCAATTTTTCCCTACAACAAAGGAATATATTTTATTTAGCTATCATGGTAGTTGAAACAACATTGATAATGGTACCCCCATCTCAATCCCAATTGGAAGTAACTATCAACCCAACAAATTAGTTTAAAGTGATGAGATCCATAGGATAATTCAAGAACCAGATACTCAAGATGTCCATAACCGGGGACACGGCTAACCATGATTAGTTTATACACTCTGCAGAGGTTTGCGCACTTTTCCCCACAAGACTCGATCTCCTCCGTTGGATTTCTCGCACTACATGGTGTTTGAGAAACGGATGACCGAGACACAGTCTTTCAGAAGCATTAGCTCTAACCCCGGGTAGACCGTACCAACCTACATCCCCTACATCTGCTAGTCTACCACTGAAATAGGTCATGCAACTTACTCCACTATGCTAGAGCCCATAATATCTTATGGCTGCACACAGAAGTTTCAAGCATGAATAATCTTATGATCCCTTTGAGCCTGGGTGGCGGACCATAGGAGGATCACACGGTATAACCCCGGGATCTCCTAGGACAACACTGGTATAACCCCAGGTGACCACAAGCAATCCACCCAGATGTGTGTTAAAGTTGCCACCTTAAGTTGAACCATTAATTAACAAACTCACATCTGTCATGGATACTCTCAAACCCGAACCACGTCTACGAGCATAGCATGGCAATATAAGCATAATGTACAAGTAACTCTCAAGGGTTTGATAATAAACATGGCAATAAGTTCTACCTCATCAACTACTTCCCAAAACCCACATGGTAAGAGATCCTACTCATGCAATGTTTGAGGATTGAAACTAATGCATAAAACTGGGTATGAAAGAGTATGATCAATGTGTTACTTGCCTTGCTAACGATCTGCAAACCCTAAAGACTCGTAGTAGCACGCTTCGCACTCCGCGTATTATATCGCAAACAAACAATAGCATACATAAGCAATCAAGCAAAGAAGCACGGGTAAAACTCAAATAAGAAGATCTAACCAGAAAGTTCAACTAAAGAACTCCAGTTTGCAAAAAGAATCAAATAAAACGGAGCAAAGAAACTCAAACTACGAAAGAAAAAAGATCCGATTTTTAATCTGGACTAAAGTCAAATTTTACAGCACCAAAATCTTGTTCAAGTTGGTTAAACATAAAGAGGGCTTCGAGGTGAAGATCTAGGCGCTTGTTTCACCCGATTTGGATAAACGAGCGAAAAGATAAACTAAAATGAAGATTAGGGCAGGAATCGCGATCGAAAATAATCGCGGAAAAACCCTGGAAAAAAACGAGACGAACAGGCTAACGAACGAACGTTCGTTGTCTGCGGCTAACTGATGAACAACGTTTGTTAAAACGAACGTACGGACGAACGTCCGCTATATAACTAAACCGCGAAAAAACGAACAAACCGAAACTAAAAAAACAAATCTAGGGTTTCTAAAAAACTGAACTGTTAACCGAAAAGAAAAAACAAACGGCGGCGGCTACCTCCGGCGAGGCTCCGGCGGGGCGGCGGCGTCGGACGGCGGCGGCGCGGGACGGGAGGCAGTGACGACTTGCGGTGGCGACCTGTGGGGCGGCGGCGGCTTGCGGGCGCGGGGTGCGCAGGCGGCGGCGGCGTCGGGTGGTGGGGTGGTGGGTGGCGGAGAGGGGCGGCGACGCCGGGGTACTTATAGGGGGTCGGGGCGAGGCCGACTTGGGGAAGGGGCGCCGCGGCGGCGTGGCGCAGGCGGACTCCGGCGAGTCCATCTCGCGCACGGGAGGAGAGGCGGCGGCGCTAGGCGGGCGGCCTGCTCGGTTGGGTTTTGGCCTAGTCGGGCGGGAAACTTTTTTTTAAAACAAATTTCGCCGGAAAAATCCTAAAAAATTAAAATAAAAATCTAAAAATACCAAAATAAATTTTCACCATCTAAATAGAATATTAGAACAAAGTGAACATTTTCTTGGCCCTAAAATGCAATTTTGGGAAATGCAAATTTTCTAATTCAAATAAAATAGCCACAAAAATCCAAATAAAATTAATTATTTGATTTTAATATTTTCCCTCTAATATTTCATTTATTTTGGAGAAGTCATATTATCTCCTCTCATATATTTTAATTAGAAATATTTTTGAAGAGGAAAAATAATTAAAACCAAATGATCCTATTTTCAAAATTTGAGAAAACTCAAATATGAAAATAATGAAATTCCCAACTCTCCCTGTGGGTCCTTGAGTTGCTTAGAATTTCGAGGATTCGCAAAACAAAATGCGGTAAAAATATGTTATGCATGAATAACCTATGTATAACATTCCAAATTGAAAATTTGGGATGTTACAAACCTACCCCCCTTAAGATGAATCTCGCCCTCGAGATTCAGGTTGGCTAGAAAATAGGTGTGGGTGGTCTTTGCGTAGATCATCCTCTCGCTCCCAGGTGGCTTTATCCTCTGTATGGTGGCTCCACTGGACTTTGCAAAACTTAATAACCTTGCTGCGGGTAACTCGGCTAGCAAACTCGAGAATCTTGACCGGTTTCTCCTCATAGGTCAGATCATTATCCAACTGAATTGCTTCCAGGGGTACTGTATCTCTTAGAGGGATATCGGACATCTCTGCATGGCACTTCTTCAACTGGGAAACATGAAACACATCATGAACTCCTGACAGTCCTTCGGGTAACTCCAACTTGTAGGCTACCTCTCCCATACATTCCAAAACACGGTACGGTCCTACAAATCTCGGGGCTAACTTTCCCTTGACTACCTCCTTCTGTTTTGAGTCTGCATAGCTCTTCTGTCTGGACTGTGCTACCATCAGTCTGCCTCGAATCAGCTTAACCTTCTCTCCTGACTCTTTGATCCAAATCTGGTCCAAACAACTGACGGTCTCCAACTTCCATCCCACATTAACGGTGTCCTGCACCTTCGTCCATACAGGGCTTCGAACGGTGCCATCTTCAAACTGGCCTGGTAACTATTGTTGTATGAGAACTCCGCGTAGGGCAAGTTGTCGTCCCAACTAGATCCATAGTCTAGCGCACAAGCTCTCAACATGTCTTCCGAAATCTGATTGACTCTCTCGGCCTGTCCATCTGTCTGCGGATGAAAAGCGGTACTGAACTCTAGCCTGGTACCCAAAGTCTGGTGTAGCTGATGCCAAAACATTGAAGTAAACTGCGTTCCTCTATCTGATACGATGGTCCTCGGAACTCCATGCAGACATACGATCCTGGTCATATATATCTTGGCCAACTTCGCACTTGTATAGTGGTTTTCACTGGGATAAAGTGAGCTACTTTGGTCAAAGTCCACTACTACCCAGATAGAATCATATCCCGATCGGGTCCTGGGTAATCCGGTGATAAATCCATGCCAAGCTTATCCCACTTCCATTCGGGTATCGGCATAGGCTGCAGTAATCCTGCTGGCTTCTGATGTTCTGCCTTCACTCTCTGACATACATCACATACGGCTACATACTCAGCAATATCCTTCTTCGTACCAGTCCACCAGAAATCGCTCCTTCAAATCCAAATACATCTTGGTGTTTCCAGGGTGTATCGAGTATGGCGAGTCATGAGCTTCCTGAAGTATCAACTTCCTGATCTCTACATTATTGGGCACATATACACGATCCTCAAACCACAAGGTGTCATGCTCATCCTCACGAAAACCTTTGGCCTTACCTTCACTCATCTTCTCATTTATCTCAGCAATTTCCTTGTCATCCTTCTGAGCTTCACGAATCTTTCCCAATAATGGCGACTGAACTTCCATCGCTACAACAAAACCTTTAGGAACAATCTCCAAACGAAGCTCCCTGAGATCTTCTGCTAACTCCTTTGGCAAACCTCATGTTACTAAGGTATTGGCATAACTCTTCTGGCTCAAAGCGTCTGCTATGACATTGGCCTTGCCTGGGTGATAGTGCAACTTCATATCGTAATCCTTTATGAGCTCCAACCATTTCCTTTGCCTGAGATTTAACTCCTTATGTATGAAAATGTACTTCAAACTCTTATGATCCGTGTACACATCACAATGGTTCCCCATAAGAAAGTGTCTCCAGGTTTTGAGTGCATGCACTACAGCTGCTAACTCCAAATCATGTGTGGCATAATTCAACTCATGCGGTCGAAGTTGTCGTGAGGCATACGAAACAATTCTTCTGTATTGCATAAGTACACCTCCAAGTCCTAAGCGAGATGCGTCGCAATACACTTGGAAATCCTTGCGTATATCTGGCAGAATCAGCACTGGGGCTGAAGTCAAACGTTTCTTCAACTCCTAAAAACTTGCCTCACATTCATCCGTCCATTTGAACTTTGTGTCCTTCTTCAACAACTCCGTCATGGGCTTCGCAATCTTAGAGATATTCTCAATGAATCTCCGATAATATCCCACGAGTCCCAGAAAACTGCGGATCTCTCCCACTGAGGTGGGTGCCAACCACTCAGTGACTGACTTAACCTTGGTAGGGTCTACGGCTATACCTTCTCCTGGTATAACATGTCCAAGGAATCCAACTTCCTTCAACCAAAACTCACATTTGCTGAACTTGGCGTATAACTGATGTTCCCTGAGCTTCTCGAGAACTAAATGCAAATGCTCCTTGTGCTCCTCGTCATTCTTCGACTATACCAGAATATCATCAATAAACACCACAACAAACTTATCCAAGAACTCCATGAATACCTTATTCATCATACTCATGAAATAGGAAGGGGCATTAGTTAATCCAAACAACATAACCGTGTACTCATATAGCCCGTACCTTGTGGTGAAGGCTGTCTTAGGTATATCCTGTTCTAGGATTTTTAGCTGGCGATATCCTGATCGCAGGTCGATCTTCAAAAACACTTTAGATCCTTGCAACTGATCAAACAAATCATTCATCATCGGCAGTGGGTACTTGTTCTTGATCGTCACTTCGTTCAATGCCTGATAATCAACAACCATTCTCAGAGATTTATCTTTCTTCTCAACCAAGAGCACTGGGGCTCCCCATGGTGATGAACTTCGTCGAATGTAACCTTTCTCCAATAACTCCTTGATCTGCTTCTTAATCTCCTCCAGATCATTCACGGGCATCCAGTATGGTCTCTTCGATATCGGTCCGGTGCCTGGCAACAGTTCTATCAAAAACTCAATATCACGATCTGGTGGCATGCCTGGTAATTCCTCCGGAAATACATCCGGGTAATCCTTCACTACAGGCACTTCTTCCTGAACAACTCCCGTGAGAGAATTTAAGTGAGTACTCTTAGGAGTATGTCTGGATACATACTTAATCCTTTTTCCCTTCGGGATGGTGAGTAGATTTGACCTACTGGCGCAATCAATGTTTCCTCCATACTTTGATAACCAATCCATCCCCAATATCACATCCAATCCTTGGGGTTCCAACATTATTAGGTCTGAGGGGAAAACATGGTTGCCAATGGTTAAGGGTAACCGGTCGCACCATCGGCTGGCCATATACTCTGCACATGGTGAGCTCACTAGCAAGGGTGTCCTAAGGTCTAAGGTGGGTAACTTAAACTTGTCCACAATTCCCCTTGAAATTTATGAATGCGATGCACCAGTATCAAAAAGAACGAGAGCGGTAAATGACTTAACCAAAAACTTACCGATAACTGCATCTGGCTGTTCTTCAACCTCCTCCACGTTCACGTGGTTCACTTGCCCCCTGTTGAAAGGGTTGGGCTTCTTCCCAGAACTTCCATTACAATTTCCATTCTTCAACTCTGGACAATCATTCGCGTAGTGCCTAGTATTCCCGCACTTGAAACAGGTAATGTGACTCTGGTCCTTCTTGGCGGGTGTGGCTGGGTTAGAGCGGTTCTGATTGCTGCCTGCTCCATTCTTGTTTCCATTCTTGGGGACACTGTGGTTATGAGGACTTCCTCCATTGTGAGTGTGGCCTCCATGATTATGGGTGTATCCTCTCGAGTTCAGGGTAAAACGAGGCTTCTGCGATGCTCCTGTATTGTACTGCCCTTGTCCATACTTCCTCTTGCGGCTCTCAATCTGTTGCTGCTTCCCTTCGATCATAAGAGCCTTATCTACCAACTCCTGGTAGTTGTTGAATGTTGCCACCATTAACTGCATGCTCATCTCATCATTCAGCCCTTCCATAAACTTCTCCTGCTTCGCGGCATCTGTGGCCACATCATCTGGGGCATAGCGAGATAACTTACTAAACTCATCCACGTACTGAGCTACAGTACGATTCCCCTGGCGTAAGTTGCAAAACTCGCGCTTCTTCATGCTCATAGCTCCAGTTGAGACATGGGTTGTGCAGAAAGCTTGCTGAAACTACTACCAAGTGACATTTTCTATAGGAAAAGTGGTTGTGTAATTCTCCCACCATGCGGCTGCAGGTCCATCCAATTGGTGTGCGGCAAAACGCACCTTCTCAGCATTTGTGCAACCGGCAGTGGTTAACTCCCTTCCAATCCTGCGTAGCCAGTCATCCACAACTATGGGCTCAGTGTTACTAGAAAACACCGACGTCTGTAACCTCAGAAAATGGGCTAAGTTGTCAACTGGAGGTGGTCGCGGAGGGTTGTTGTTGTTGTTGCCTTTGTTCTGAACTAACAACTGCATCAAGGCATTCTGCTGCTGGATCAACTAAGTGAGCTCCGGTGGGAAGACAAATCCGGGGTCACGTCTCGGAGGCATCTGATGGGTTTAGAGGGAAGAGATTAGAATAGAATGAGTTTTAAGGAGAAAGCACTACCCATATTCACATGAGACAAACACAATCATATCATATCACTCAATGAATCAAGCAAGGGCATACAATCGATCTAACTATCGTTACAGTGCTTGAACTATTTTATATACATGGGGGAACACTACTGATCATATGGTGGTCTGCTAGAAATTTTGATTGGTGGAAGACTCCATGATATCCGCTCCAGTTTCGTCTTCATAGTCATCATCACTACCATCAGGGTCGGAGTCGGTGTCGTCGATGATGATGTAGTCTTCAAAACGAAACTCCTTGGGTTCGTCGTCTTCTCCTTCCTGGTGCTGATCATCTCCCATTGCTCATCTCGGCGCCCACATATCTGGTAGATAGTGTCCTTAAGCTCCTTGTGATAAACTTCGCCGATGCGTCCCATGGTGATATGGGCTGCCATGCTCTTTCCTAGACTCCAGGTTGGTGCATCAAAGGAAAACTCTATGGGCTCAGTGACTAGCATGAATGTCCTTCCTGGAACTTGAACTCGGATGATCCAACGTTCCTCTTCTGGTAGTGTGGCGGTGTAGGTCCCGGTAAAGCTTGGTATTCTGATGTTCAGGTACCTAGTGACTTTCTTCAAGTGTCATCCAAATGGGGTGTTTTCATCCGGCTGTGTAAACTTGTTCCATGGGTCTGCCATCCTAAAGAGTAGAAAATGGAGAGGGATCAGAAATGAGTAGAGAAGAGTGATCTATGGCTCATCTTAGTGGTCATGTCCTACATTCAGTGTGTGCTCTGATACCATCTTGTAGTGACCCGACCTCAGACGGTCAAGTCTCTATGCTTCAGTGCCATCCCTGGATCGGTAATGCTGACACACACACAGTACTAGAAGGATTTATAACAGAGTAGCAATCACACACTTATTACATCGAATGTCTCAAAAGATTACAATAAATATGGCTTAAGGCCATCTAAATAAGATAACAGCGGAAGAGTTGGAAGATAAAGTGAGTCCATCAACTCCAACGGCATAGCTGAGTGCACGACAAGCGACCTATGGCACCTTACTCGTCGTTTGAAAAGTCTGCAACATGATATGTTGCAGCCCGAAAACGGGTCAACACATGGAATATGTTGGCATAGTAACACAGTAGAGCAAAGAACAGATAAATGCTATCACTACATGCATATATGGCTGGTGGTGGCTCTATGGTTACAATGTTTTTGCGAAAAGCCAATTTTTCCCTACAACAAAGGAATATATTTTATTTACCTATCATGGTAGTTGAAACAACATTGATAATGGTACCCCCATCTCAATCCCAATTGGAAGTAACTATTAACCCAACAAATTAGTTTAAAGTGATGAGATCCATAGGATAATTCAAGAACCAGATACTCAAGATGTCCATAACCGGGGACACGGCTAACCATGATTAGTTTATACACTCTGCAGAGGTTTGCGCACTTTTCCCCACAAGACTCGATCTCCTCCGTTGGATTTCTGGCATTACATGGTGTTTGAGAAACGGATGACCGAGACAGAGTCTTTCAGAAGCATTAGCTCTAACCCCGGGTAGACCGTACCAACCTACATCCCCTACATCTGCTAGTCTACCACTGAAAGAGGTCATGCAACTTACTCCACTATGCTAGAGCCCATAATATCTTATGGCTGCACACAGAAGTTTCAAGAATGAATAATCTTATGATCCCTTTGAGCCTGGGTGGCGGACCATAGGAGGATCACACGGTATAACCCCGGGATCTCCTAGGACAACACTGGTATAACCCCAGGTGACCACAAGCAATCCACCCAGATGTGTGTTAAAGTTGCCACCTTAAGTTGAACCATTAATTAACAAACTCACATCTGTCATGGATACTCTCAAACCCGAACCACGTCTATGAGCATAGCATGGCAATATAAGCATAATGTACAAGTAACTCTCAAGGGTTTGATAATAAACATGGCAATGAGTTCTACCTCATCAACTACTTCCCAAAACCCACATGGTAAGAGATCCTACTCATGCAATGTTTGAGGATTGAAACTAATGCATAAAACTGGGTATGAAAGAGTATGATCAATGTGTTACTTGCCTTGCTAACGATCTGCAAACCCTAAAGACTCGTAGTAGCACGCTTCGCACTCCGGGTATTATATCGCAAACAAACAATAGCATACATAAGCAATCAAGCAAAGAAGCACGGGTAAAACTCAAATAAGAAGATCTAACCAGAAAGTTAAACTAAAGAACTCCGGTTTGCAAAAAGAATCAAATCAAACGGAGCAAAGAAACTCAAACTACAAAAGAAACAAGATCCGATTGTTAATCTGGACTAAAGTCAAATTTTACAGCACCAAAATCTTGTTCAAGTTGGTTAAACATAAAGATGGCTTCGAGGCGAAGATCTAGGCGCTTGTTTCACCCGATTTGGATAAACGAGCGAAAAGATAAACTAAAACGAAGATTAGGGCAGGAATCGCGATCGAAAATAATCGCGGAAAAACCCTGGAAAAAAACGAGACGAACAGGCTAACGAACGAACGTTCGTTGTCTGCGGCTAACTGACGAACGGCGTTTGTTAAAATGAACGTACGGACGAACGTCCGCTATATAACTAAACCGCGAAAAAACGAACAAACCAAAACTAAAAAAACGAATCTAGGGTTTCTAAAAAACTGAACTGTTAACCGAAAAGTAAAAAACGAACGGCGGCGGCTACCTCCGGCATGGCTCCGGCGGGGCGGCGGCGTCGGACGGCGGCGGCGCGGGACGGGAGGCAGTGACGACTTGCAGTGGCGACCTGCAGGGCGGCGACGGCTTGCGGGCGCGGGTGCACAGGCGGCGGCGGCGTCGGGTGGTGGGGTGGTGGGTGGCGGAGAGGGGCGGCGACGGCGGGGTACTTATAGGGGGTCGGGGCGAGGCCGACTTGGGGAAGGGGCGCCGCGGCGGCGTGGCGCAGGCGGACTCCGGCGAGTCCATCTCGCGCATGGGAGGAGAGGCGGCGGCGCTAGGCGGGCGGCCTGCTCGGTTGGGTTTTGGCCTAGTCGGGCGGGAAACTTTTTTTTAAAACAAATTTCGCCGGAAAAATCCTAAAAAAATAAAATAAAAATCTAAAAATACCAAAATAAATTTTCACCATCTAAATAGAATATTTAGAACAAAGTGAACATTTTCTTGGCCCTAAAATGCAATTTTGGAAAATGCAAATTTTTCTAATTCAAATAAAATAGCCACAAAAATCCAAATAAAATTAATTATTTGATTTTAATATTTTCCCTATGATATTTTGTTTATTTTGGAGAAGTCATATTATCTCCTCTCATGTATTTTAATTAGAAATATTTTTGAAGAGGAAAAATAATTAAAACCAAATGATCCTATTTTCAAAATTTGAGAAAATTCAAATATGAAAATAATGAAATTCCCAACTCTCCCTGTGGGTCCTTGAGTTGCTTAGAATTTTGAGGATTCGCAAAACGAAATGCAGTAAAAATATGTTATGCATGAATAACCTATGTATAACATTCCTAATTGAAAATTTGGGATGTTACAAACCTACCCCCCCTAAGATGAATCTCGCCCTCGAGATTCAGGTTGGCTAGAAAATAGGTGTGGGTGGTCTTTGCGTAGATCATCCTCTCGCTCCCAGGTGGCTTTATCCTCAGTATGGTGGCTCCACTGGACTTTGCAAAACTTAATAACCTTGCTGCGGGTAACTCGGCTAGCAAACTCGAGAATCTTGACCGGTTTCTCCTCATAGGTCAGATCACTATCCAACTGAATTGCTTCCAGGGGTACTGTATCTCTTAGAGGGATATCGGACATCTCTGCATGGCACTTCTTCAACTGGGAAACATGAAACACATCATGAACTCCTGACAGTCCTTTGGGTAACTCCAACTTGCAGGCTACCTCTCCCATACATTCCAAAACACGGTACGGTCCTACAAATCTCGGGGCTAACTTTCCCTTGAGTACCTCCTTCTGTTTTGAGTCTGCATAGCTCTTCTGTCTGGACTGTGCTACCATCAGTCTGCCTCGAATCAGCTTAACCTTCTCTCCTGACTCTTTGATCAAATCTGGTCCAAACAACTGACGGTCTCCAACTCCATCCCACATTAACGGTGTCCTGCACCTTCGTCCATACAGGGCTTCGAACGGTGCCATCTTCAAACTGGCCTGGTAACTATTGTTGTATGAGAACTCCGCGTAGGGCAAGTTGTCGTCCCAACTAGATCCATAGTCTAGCACACAAGCTCTCAACATGTCTTCCGAAATCTGATTGACTCTCTCGGCCTGTCCATCTGTCTGCGGATGAAAAGCGGTACTGAACTCTAGCCTGGTACCCAAAGTCTGGTGTAGCTGATGCCAAAACATTGAAGTAAACTGCGTTCCTCTATCTGATACGATGGTCCTCGGAACTCCATGCAGACATACGATCCTGGTCATATATATCTTGGCCAACTTCGCACTTGTATATGTGGTTTTCACTGGGATAAAGTGAGCTACTTTGGTCAAATGGTCCACTACTACCCAGATAGAATCATATCCCGATCGGGTCCTGGGTAATCCGGTGATAAAATCCATGCCAAGCTTATCCCACTTCCATTCGGGTATCGGCATAGGCTGCAGTAATCCTGTTGGCTTCTGATGTTCTGCCTTCACTCTCTGACATACATCACATACGGCTACATACTCAGCAATATCCTTCTTCGTACCAGTCCACCAGAAATGCTCCTTCAAATCCAAATACATCTTGGTGTTTCCAGGGTGTATCGAGTATGGCGAGTAATGAGCTTCCTGAAGTATCAACTTCCTGATCTCTGCATTATTGGGCACATAAACTCGGTCCTCAAACCACAAGGTGCCGTGCTCATGCTCACGAAAACCTTTGGCCTTACCTTCACTCATCTTCTCCTTTATCTCAGCAATTTCCTTGTCATCCTTCTGAGCTTCATGAATCTTTCCCAACAATGTAGACTGAACTTCCATCGCTGCAACAAAACCTCTAGGAACAATCTCCAAACGAAGCTCCCTGAGATCTTCTGATAACTCCTTTGGCAAACCTCCTGTTACTAAGGTATTGGCATAACTCTTCTGGCTCAAAGCGTCTGCTACGACACTGGCCTTGCCTGGATGATAGTGCAACTTCATATCGTAATCCTTTATGAGCTCCAACCATGTCCTTTTCCTGAGATTTAACTCCTTCTGTGTGAAAATATACTTCAAACTCTTGTGATCCGTGTACACATCACAATGGTTCCCCATAAGAAAATGTCTCCAGGTTTTGAGTGCATGCACTACAGCTGGTAACTCCAAATCATGTGTGGCATAATTCAACTCATGCAGACGAAGTTGTCGTGAGGCATACGAAACAACTCTTCCGTCTTGCATAAGTACACCTCCAAGTCCCAAGCGAGATGCGTCGCAATACACTTGGAAATCCTTGTGTTTATCTGGCAGAATCAGCACTGGGGCCATAGTCAAACGTTACTTCAACTCCTGAAAACTTGCCTCACATTCATCCGTCCATTTGAACTTAGTGTCCTTCTTCAACAACTCCGTCACGGGCTTCGCAATCTTAGAGAAATTCTCAATGAATCTCCGATAATATCCCGCGAGTCCTAGAAAACTGCGGATCTCTCCCACTGAGGTGGGTGCCAACCACTCAGTGACTGACTTAACCTTGGTTGGGTCTACTGCTATACCTTCTCCTGATATAACATGTCCAAGGAATCCAACTTCCTTCAACCAAAACTCACACTTGCTGAACTTGGCATACAACTGATGTTCCCTGAGTTTCTCGAGAACTAAACGCAAATGCTCCTTGTGCTCCTCTTCATTCTTCGAGTATACCATAATATCATCAATAAACACCACAACAAACTTATCCAAGAACTCCATGAATACCTTATTCATCATGCTCATGAAATAGGCAGGGGCATTAGTCAATCCAAATGACATAACCGTGTATTCATATAACCAGTACCTTGTCGTGAAAGCTGTCTTAGGTATATCCTATTCTCGGATTTTTAGCTGATGATATCCTAATCACAGATCGATCTTGGAAAACACTTTAGCTCCTTGCAGCTGATCAAACAGATCATTAATCATCGGCAGTGGGTATTTGTTCTTGATTGTTACTTCATTCAATGCCCGATAATCAACAACCATTCTCAGAGATTTATCTTTCTTCTCAACCAAGAGCACTGGGGCTCCCCATGGTGATGAACTTCGTCGAATGTAACCTTTCTCCAATAACTCCTTGATCTACTTCTTAATCTCCTCCAGATCATTCACGGGCATCCAGTATGGTCTCTTCGATATCGGTCCGGTGCCTGGCAACAGTTCTATCAAAAACTCAATATCACGATCTGGTGGCATGCCTGGTAATTCCTCCGGAAATACATCCGGGTAATCCTTCACTACAGGCACTTCTTCCTGAACAACTCCCGTGAGAGAATTTAAGTGAGTACTCTTAGGAGTATGTCTGGATACATACTTAATCCTTTTTCCCTTCGGGATGGTGAGTAGATTTGACCTACTGGCGCAATCAATGTTTCCTCCATACTTTGATAACCAATCCATCCCCAATATCACATCCAATCCTTGGGGTTCCAACATTATTAGGTCTGAGGGGAAAACATGGTTGCCAATGGTTAAGGGTAACCGGTCGCACCATCGGCTGGCCATATACTCTGCACATGGTGAGCTCACTAGCAAGGGTGTCCTAAGGTCTAAGGTGGGTAACTTAAACTTGTCCACAATTCCCCTTGAAATTTATGAATGCGATGCACCAGTATCAAAAAGAACGAGAGCGGTAAATGACTTAACCAAAAACTTACCGATAACTGCATCTGGCTGTTCTTCAACCTCCTCCACGTTCACGTGGTTCACTTGCCCCCTGTTGAAAGGGTTGGGCTTCTTCCCAGAACTTCCATTACAATTTCCATTCTTCAACTCTGGACAATCATTCGCGTAGTGCCTAGTATTCCCGCACTTGAAACAGGTAATGTGACTCTGGTCCTTCTTGGCGGGTGTGGCTGGGTTAGAGCGGTTCTGATTGCTGCCTGCTCCATTCTTGTTTCCATTCTTGGGGACACTGTGGTTATGAGGACTTCCTCCATTGTGAGTGTGGCCTCCATGATTATGGGTGTATCCTCTCGAGTTCAGGGTAAAACGAGGCTTCTGCGATGCTCCTGTATTGTACTGCCCTTGTCCATACTTCCTCTTGCGGCTCTCAATCTGTTGCTGCTTCCCTTCGATCATAAGAGCCTTATCTACCAACTCCTGGTAGTTGTTGAATGTTGCCACCATTAACTGCATGCTCATCTCATCATTCAGCCCTTCCATAAACTTCTCCTGCTTCGCGGCATCTGTGGCCACATCATCTGGGGCATAGCGAGATAACTTACTAAACTCATCCACGTACTGAGCTACAGTACGATTCCCCTGGCGTAAGTTGCAAAACTCGCGCTTCTTCATGCTCATAGCTCCAGTTGAGACATGGGTTGTGCAGAAAGCTTGCTGAAACTACTACCAAGTGACATTTTCTATAGGAAAAGTGGTTGTGTAATTCTCCCACCATGCGGCTGCAGGTCCATCCAATTGGTGTGCGGCAAAACGCACCTTCTCAGCATTTGTGCAACTGGCAGTGGTTAACTCCCTTCCAATCCTGCGTAGCCAGTCATCCACAACTATGGGCTTAGTGCTACTAGAAAACACCGACGTCTGTAACCTCAGAAAATGGGCTAAGTTGTCAACTGGAGGTGGTCGCGGAGGGTTGTTGTTGTTGCCTTGGTTCTGAACTAACAACTACATCAAGGCATTCTGCTGCTGGATCAACTGAGTGAGCTCCGGTGGGAAGACAAATCCGGGGTCACGTCTCGGAGGTATCTGATGGGTTTAGAGGGAAGAGATTAGAATAGAATGAGTTTTAAGGAGAAAGCACTACCCATATTCACATGAGACAAACACAATCATATCATATCACTCAATCAATCAAGAAAGGGCATACAATCGATCTAACTATCGTTACAGTGCTCGAACTATTTTATATACATGGGGGAACACTACTGATCATATGGTGGTCTGCTAGAAATTTTGATTGGTGGAAGACTCCATGATATCCGCTCCAGTTTCGTCTTCATAGTCATCATCACTACCATCAGGGTCGGAGTTAGTGTCGTCGATGATGATGTAGTCTTCAAAACGGAACTCCTTGGGTTCGTCGTCTTCTACTTCCTGGTGCTGATCATCTCCCATTGCTCATCTCGGCGCCCACATATCTGGTAGATAGTGTCCTTAAGCTCCTTGTGATAAACTTCGCCGATGCGTCCCATGGTGATGTGGGCTACCATGCTCTTTCCTAGACTCCAGGTTGGTGCATCAAAGGAAAACTCTATGGGCTCAGTGACTAGCATGAATGTCCTTCCTGGAACTTGAACTCGGATGATCCAACGTTCCTCTTCTGGTAGTGTGGCGGTGTAGGTCTCGGTAAAGCTTGGTATTCTGATGTTCAGGTACCTAGTGACTTTCTTCAAGTGTCATCCAAATGGGGTGTCTTCATCCGGCTGTGTAAACTTGTTCCTTGGGTCTGCCATCCTAAAGAGTAGAAAATGGAGAGGGATCAGAAATGAGTAGAGAAGAGTGATCTATGGCTCATCTTAGTGGTCATGTCCTACATTCAGTGTGTGCTCTGATACCATCTTGTAGTGACCCGACCTCAGACGGTCAAGTCTCTATGCTTCAGTGCCATCCCTGGATCGGTAATGCTGACACACACACAGTACTAGAAGGATTTATAACAGAGTAGCAATCACACACTTATTACATCGAATGTCTCAAAAGATTACCAATAAATATGGCTTAAGGCCATCTAAATAAGATAACAGCGGAAGACTTGGAAGATAAAGTGAGTCCATCAACTCCAATGGCATAGCTGAGTGCACGACAACCGACCTATGGCACCTTACTCGTCATTTGAAAAGTCTGCAACATGATATGTTGCAGCCCGAAAACGGGTCAACACATGGAATATGTTGGCATAATAACACAGTAGAGCAAAGAACAGATAAATGCTATCACTACATGCATATATGGCTGGTGGTGGCTCTATGGTTACACTGTTTTTGCGAAAAGCCAATTTTTCCCTACAACAAAGGAATATATTTTATTTACCTATCATGGTAGTTGAAACAACATTGATAATGGTACCCCCATCTCAATCCCAATTGGAAGTAACTATCAACCCAACAAATTAGTTTAAAGTGATGAGATCCATAGGATAATTCAAGAACCAGATACTCAAGATGTCCATAACCGGGGACACGGCTAACCATGATTAGTTTATACACTCTGCAGAGGTTTGCGCACTTTTCCCCACAAGACTCAATCTCCTCCGTTGGATTTCTCGCACTACATGGTGTTTGAGAAACGGATGACCGAGACACAGTCTTTCAGAAGCATTAGCTCTAACCCCGGGTAGACCGTACCAACCTACATCCCCTACATCTGCTAGTCTACCACTGAAAGAGGTCATGCAACTTACTCCGCTATGCTAGAGCCCATAATATCTTATGGCTGCACACAGAAGTTTCAAGCATGAATAATCTTATGATCCCTTTGAGCCTGGGTGGCGGACCATAGGAGGATCACACGGTATAACCCCGGGATCTCCTAGGACAACACTGGTATAACCCCAGGTGACCACAAGCAACCCACCCAGATGTGTGTTAAAGTTGCCACCTTAAGTTGAACCATTAATTAACAAACTCACATCTGTCATGGATACTCTCAAACCCAAACCACGTCTACGAGCATAGCATGGCAATATAAGCATAACGTAGAAGTAACTCCCAAGGATTTGATAATAAACAGGGCAATAGGTTCTACCTCATCAACTACTTCCCAAAACCCACATGTTAAGAGATCCTATGTCAGGACCCCGATTCTAAGTCACACCGATCTAGCCTGTAACACCTCATATCACTTTGTGGCCTCACGCACGGTATTCCCATGGGTGCCGCCTTACCATGGCCCGGGACCGTTTGCGCCTTTTGGCTCACATATATGATAGTGTCGCTAGCATCCATATGACAGAGAACCCGGGCCGACATGACTAGTCGTGAACTCAGGCATACATGAATCAACATCGAGCATGTCGGTCAGCAGCGTGCGAATCCGGGCTGTAGCATTGGGCTAACAGGACTCCGGTGAACCGGGCTGTAGCAGGCTAGGCAGGACTGCGGATGTCACCGTGTGACATTTCCCCGAAGGGACAGACACAGGAACGAAGTGAATCACATGTCGGCCAGTCAAGTGTTCCAGAGCAGTAGTGCTGGGCTAGCAGGACTCTCGTGAACTAGGCTGTAGCGGACTACTATGGCTCATGGAAGCACAAGACTACATTTCCCCATAAGAGAGGCTACCAAGGATAAACAACTAGGTTGTCGGATCCCACACATACCAAGCATTTCAATCATACACACAATATGCTCAATATGTGCAATACAACATGGCATCACAACAAGACTCTACGACTCAGAGTATTTATTCATTAGGCTCCGAAGAGCCAGATAAAACAAACATGGGTCTCATGACCCAACATTCAGAGCATACAAGTCAAAGCACATGCGGAAGCTTAACATGTTTGAGTACAGACTTCTACAAATGAAAAAGGCTGAGAAGCCTGACTATCTACCAGATCCTGCCGAGGGCACAAGATCGTAGCTGAGGTATCAAGCTAAACATCGAAGTCCACACGGAACTACTAGCGAGACTGAAGTCTCTCTGCAAAAACATAAATTAAGCAAACATGAGTACAAATGTACCCAGCAAGACTTACATTAGAACTAGCTACATATGCATCAGTATCAAGAAAGGGGTGGTGGAGTTTAACTACAGCAAGCCAGCTTTGACTCGGTGGCTATCCTGAACTACGACTGCAAGTAACTCTTTTGAGGTGGCGCACACGAGTCCACATATTCACCATATCAATACACCACTATGGATCCGCTCCCGTCTCCCTACGAGAACGCCATCCATAGCACTCACGCTTATCTTGCACATTTTAGAGTATCCACTTTCACTTGTCTATGAACGATGCAAGGGGTCCAAGTTTCCATATCCTAGGAATTCGGCTATTCGAATAGATAATGATAACCCTGCAGGGGTGTACTTCTTCACAGACGCTCTCGCCACTTACCACCATGTACACGTCATGTATCTCGGCAACCTTCAAGCAGAAGCCTGGTGAGGGAGTAGGCCACGACCTGACTAACCACACAAGTCTCTAGTCCAGGTATATCGCCTATTCGGGTTCCATCCGCAAGGAGATCCGGCCGGGATGTCGCTTACGGCCCCAAACAATGTGTACAGGGTTCCCAAGCCCACCATCCGGGTGCCACTTGGTACACCGGGCCACTGTGCCTAGCCTGTCCCAAGCCCACCTGTACCGGGTGCCACTTGGTAGACTACTAACACTACCTACAAACACCAGAAACTAGTTGCAACTCCTGGACAAAGATCGAGTTGATTAATAAGTTGAGAGGGGTCGAGTTACCGGAACCCAATGTGTGGTAGTAACTGTTCATGGATCACAAACACAGAACTCAGTTCCTAAGAACGGCTACAATGAGACAACCCACCATGTACTCCTACATGGCCTCTCACCGCTACCTTTACCAAATCGTGTTCACACACTTAGCTCTCAACGGTAGGACATGTTCACCACATTCCAATTCATCCCCGATGAATCAGAACTGACTCAACTCTAAGTAGTAGCAGGCATGACAAACAAGCATGAATGAGTAGGCATATCAGGGCTCAAACAACTCCTACTCATGCTAGTGGGTTTCATCTTTTTACTGTGGCAATGACAGGTCATGCAGAGGAAAGGGGTTCAACTACCGCAGCATGTAATAGTTGAATCGTTGTTGTCCTAATGCAGTAAAAGAGAGCAAGAGCGAGAGAGCGGGATTGTATCGGAATGAACAAGGGGGTTTTGCTTGCCTGGCACTTCTGAAGATATTATAGCTCTTCATCGGTGTCATCGAACTCATCGCCGGATCAGCGTCTACTGAGGGGGAACAAACACCGGCAACTAAGAAAGAACACAATCAATGCAATGCCACAATATGATGCATGATCATGACGTGGCAATATGCTGTGATTTGAGCTAATGCATCTAGCTATGATTTAAATGAGGTTGGTTTGAATACATGATTCAAATTCCAACTCCATATATGATTATTTAAATGCCCTTTATTTGTTTTGTCCAAAACAGAGGACAAACATAGTTCAAGCATGCATGAAAAAGGTACAGATGGATTCCTTGAATTTTTCTGATAATTTTTCATATATAAATTATTTCATTCTGAGCTACGGTTGAATTTCTTTGATTTTTTTCAAAGTTTTGGATATTTTCTGAAAATAATAAATCATTTCTGATTTATTAAAATCCCAGGAAGCATTACTGTGTCAGCACCGCGTCATGACGACGTCAACAAGTCAACAGGGGCTGGTCCAGGTCAAACCTTACCAGTGGGACCCGCACGTCAGCGTAACAGGGCAGGAATAGAGGCTGACTAGTGGGCCCAGGTCAACAGCCACGTCAGCATGGTCAAAGCTGACGCGTGGGGCCACTGTGTTTAATTAGAGCTAAACAAAAACTAAACCGTGGTTAATTTGGCAGCGGGGCCCGGCTGCCAGTGGGCCAGAGGGTGGTTAGTGGTGTGCTTAGGCAGCTAATGATGTGCCACGTCAGCGAACGACGTTTAGCCGCCGGTGACCAAATCCCGCGACGGTGGCTCGCCGGCGTTTCTCGGGACGATGCTACAGGGCATCACTTCACGCGCGGTTTGCAGATACAGCGAGCTGGAAGTGCGGCGCATCCGGTGGTGGCCACGTGGTGTGCTGGGGGTGTGTGTAACAGCGGCGGCGACGAGCCGGGTGGCCGCCGGAGTTCGGGCATCCATGCGTGAGGCGTTACGGGGCACGGTGGGCGCGGCCAATGAGCTCTACGGGTTTACGGGATCACCAGGAACACGCGGAGGCAACTAGCGCAGGTGGAGGAGCTCGAGAGCATGAAGCTCACCGTCCATGGCGGCGACCGGAGCTCGGGTTCACGATGACGGCAACTATAGGATGCTAGGGACGACGGGGCAAGGGGGAATCGGGTCAGCGGCTCACCGCGGAGCTGCAGGGATGGTTAGCGGGCTCGAGGACGTCCGGTAGCTCTCGGATCAATGGAGAGGATCCATGGTGGCCGGCGATGCTGGCGACGTTGTGGCGCATCCGTAGTTCCATGGCTTGGTGGAGAGGATGAGGAAGACGTCCCGGAGCTCTTGGACAGGTCAAGGGAGCAAGGGGGTGGCTGTGGCCGCGGTAAACGGCGTCGGTGGCGATGAGCTCCGCTCGGGCGCGTGTGGAGAGAGAGCAGAGGAGGGGAAGGGGTCCAGGGGGAGAGGGGAGCGGTGCAGGGGGTGCGTGGCATCGCGAGAGACATCCAGGGGAGGAGGGGGCAGCCAGGCAGGGAGGAGGTGGCTGGCGCGTGTCGACGCGCTATAGGCACACGCCCTCTGCCTTCTGTCCTAAGGTAGAGGACGACTGGCAGAAGGCCAGGTGGGCTGGGCTGGCCACATGGGCCTGCACACAAGGTAAGCCCAGGTGAGGTTCCTATCTCTCTCTCCTCTGCTTTCTAATTTAGTTTCTGTTTTTCTATTTTGTTCTGTTTGTTTTGATTTAGTCTCTGCACTAAATCATTTTATATGCTTCTGATAAATTTCGTAGAGACTATTTGGATTATTCCAGAGTCCCTCACATTTACCCAGAATTATTGGACATATATGAAATATATAACATATATATATATATATCCAATGCAAATAGTTATTGCATTAGTTCCAAATGCCCAAAATAAATACTCATGAGCTCCTAAAAATATTGGTTTGAATTTTACCTCTTACCAATATTTTCAGAGAGAAACATGAACATTTTCTTGGACCTATTTCGAGCAATTTTTATCTTGGTCATTTCCAGAAATGATTTCTGAGGCTTTCACATGTCCCCAATTCAAATTCATTGAAATTTAAACATGATGCACACATGACTAGCTAGTCTAGGTCAAGGTAAAGCTAGGGATGTGACAACTCACCCCTACTAAATAAGAATCTCGTCTCGAGATTCAAGACATGAGGTAAGAAGGAAGGGGGTCACAAAACTATCACAATCTTCTCGATCCAACTGGTCTTCTCGAGGATGTTGATTCATTGCTTCAAATTTGACCTTGACGTCTTTGCTTTCAAAATCTTCATTCAACTCAATGACGACAAGAGATTCTACAGAAAATGATCTTCTCGAAGATCGAGCAATGCATGATCAACTCACGGGATGAGACACAGTAACTCTCTTGAGTTGAGACACAAACACACATCAAGAGTTATGGAAAGAAGCGGATGATAAAGGTTCAATTTGGCAGGCAACAATTTCATGCTTAAGTAGGATGGTGCATGGTTTCAAAGTAGCGACGAGATAATTGCCATGATACAATAACGAGACATCTTAAGGAAGGTGACTCGCAAAAATATTCCCTTAAGTGGCAAAAATAATTACTTTTGATTCAGAGATCATTGAAACTCTTCTCACCAGCCTGAGGCAATCACAAACGATCGTGTGAAGGAGCTTGAAGAAATGGCATACTCATACTAGAATGGATGATGTGGACTACCTTGTTGAAGACAACACAATGGATGATTTTTGCTTATCATTGGACATGGATGGACCCATGGTAAGCCCACTTTGAAGATAATCCTGAGTAGTAATTACCGAGAGGGCAACCCATGGTAGGATTGGCACAATGGGGTGCAAGCTGGGAACAAAAAGCAAATGGTGGGAATGTTCCAACCATCATATTCTGTTGGAAATATGCCCTAGAGGCAATAATAAATTAGTTATTATTATATTTCCTTGTTCATGATAATCGTTTATTATCCATGCTAGAATTGTATTGATAGGAAACTCAGATACATGTGTGGATGCATAGACAACACCATGTCCCTAGTAAGCCTCTAGTTGACTAGCTCGTTGATCAATAGATGGTTACGGTTTCCTGACCATGGACATTGGATGTCGTTGATAACGGGATCACATCATTAGAGAATGATGTGATGGACAAGACCCAATCCTAAGCCTAGCACAAGATCATGTAGTTCGTATGCTAAAGCTTTTCTAATGTCAAGTATCATTTCCTTAGACCATGAGATTGTGCAACTCCCGGATACCCGTAGGAGTGCTTTGGGTGTGCCAAACGTCACAACGTAACTGGGTGGCTATAAAGGTACACTACAGGTATCTCCAAAAGTGTCTGTTGGGTTGGCACGAGTTGAGACTGGGATTTGTCACTCCGTGTAAACGGAGAGGTATCTCTGGGCCCACTCGGTAGGACATCATCATAATATGCACAATGTGATCAAGGAGTTGATCACGGCATGATGTGTTACGGAACGAGTAAAGAGACTTGCCGGTAACGAGATTGAACAAGGTATCGGGATACCGACGATCGAATCTTGGGAAAGTGTCGTACCGATAGACAAAGGGAATTGTATACGGGATTGATTAAGTCCTTGACATCGTGGTTCATCCGATGAGATCATCGTGGAACATGTGGGAGCCAACATGGGTATCCAGATCCCGCTGTTGGTTATTGACCGGAGAACGTCTCGGTCATGTCTACATGGTTCCCGGACACGTAGGGTCTACACACTTAAGGTTCGGTGACGCTAGGGTTGTAGGGATATGTATATGCAGTAACCCGAATGTTGTTCGGAGTCCCGGATGAGATCCCAGACGTCACGAGGAGTTCCGGAATGGTCCGGAGGTAAAGAATTATATATAGGAAGTGCTATTTCGGCCACCGGGACAAGTTTCGGGGTCATCGGTATTGTACAGGGACCACCGGAAGGGTCCCGGGGGTCCACCGGGTGGGGCCACCTATCCCGGAGGGCCCCATGGGCTGAAGTGGGAAGGGATCCAGCCCAAAGTGGGCTGGGGCACTAATTCCCCCTAGGGCCCATGCGCCTAGGGTGGGGGAAACCCTAAAGGAAGAGTCCTAGGAGGGGAAGGCACCTCCTAGGTGCCTTGGGGAGGAGGGATTCCTCCCCTTGGCCGCACCCCCTTAGGAGATTAGATCTCCTAGGGCCGGCGCCCCCCCTTGGCCCTCCTATATATAGTGGGGAGATGGAGGACTTCTTACCTAAGCCTTTGGTGCCTCCCTCTCCCTCTCCAACACATCCTCCTCCTCCATAGTGCTTGGCGAAGCCCTGCCGGAGTACTGCAGCTCCACCACCACCACGCCGTCATGCTGCTGCTGGAGCCATCTTCCTCAACCTCTCCTCCCCCCCCTTGCTGTATCAAGAAGGAGGAGACGTCGCTGCTTCGTACGTGTGTTGAACGCGGAGGTGCCGTCCGTTCGGCGCTAGGATCATCGGTGATTTGGATCACGACGAGAACGACTCCATCAACCCCGTTCTCTTGAACGCTTCCGCGCGCGATCTACAAGGGTATGTAGATCCACTCCTCCCTCGTTGCTAGATGACTCCATAGATTGATCTTGGTGACACATAGGAAAATTTTGAATTATTTCTACGTTCCCCAACAGTGGCATCATGAGCTAGGTCTATGCGTAGTTTCTATGCACGAGTAGAACACAAAGTAGTTGTGGGCGTTGATTTTGTTCAATATGCTTACCGTTACTAGTCCAATCTTGATTCGGTGGCATTGTGGGATGAAGCGGCCCGGACCGACCTTACACGTACTCTTACGTGAGACTGGTTCCACCGACTGACATGCACTAGTTACATAAGGTGGCTAGCGGGTGTCTGTCTCTCCCACTTTAGTCGGATCGGATTCGATGAAAAGGGTCCTTATGAAGGGTAAATAGCAATTGGCATATCACGTTGTGGTTTTTGCGTAGGTAAGAAACGTTCTTGCTAGAAACCCATAGCAGCCACGTAAAACTTGCAAACAACAATTAGAGGACGTCTAACTTGTTTTTGCAGGGTATGCTATGTGATGTGATATGGCCAAAAGGATGTGATGAATGATATATGTGATGTATGAGATTGATCATGTTCTTATAATAGGAATCACGACTTGCATGTCGATGAGTATGACAACCGGCAGGAGCCATAGGAGTTGTCTTAATTTATTTATGACCTGCGTGTCAACATAAACGTCATGTAATTACTTTACTTTATTGCTAACCGTTAGCTGTAGTAGTAGAAGTAATAGTTGACGAGACAACTTCATGAAGACACGATGATAGAGATCATGATGATGGAGATCATGGTGTCATGCCGGTGACGATGATGATCATGGAGCCCCGAAGATGGAGATCAAGAGGAGCAAAGTGATGATGGCCATATCATGTCACTATTTGATTGCATGTGATGTTTATCATGTTTATACATCTTATTTGCTTAGAACGACGGTAGTAAATAAGATGATCCCTCACTAAAATTTCAAGAAGGTGTTCCCCCTAACTGTGCACCGTTGTGAAAGTTCGTCGTTTCGAAGCACCACGTGATGATCGGGTGTGATAGATTCTTACGTTCGAATACAACGGGTGTTGACGAGCCTAGCATGTACAGACATGGCCTCGGAACACATGCGAAACACTTAGGTTAACTTGACGAGCCTAGCATGTACAGACATGGCCTCAGAACACAAGAGACCGAAAGGTCGAGCATGAGTCGTATAGAAGATACGATCAACATGAAGATGTTCACCGATGTTGACTAGTCCGTCTCACGTGATGATCGGACATGGCCTAGTTGACTCGGATCATGTAATCACTTAGATGACTAGAGGGATGTCTATCTGAGTGGGAGTTCACAAGATGAACTTAATTATCCTGAACATAGTCAAAAGGTCTTCGCAAATTATGTCGTAGCTCGTGCTTCAGTTCTACTGTTTAGATATGTTCCTAGAGAAAATTTAGTTGAAAGTTGATAGTAGTAATTATGCGGACTAGGTCCGTAAACTGAGGTTTGTCCTCATTGCTTCATAGAAGGCTTATGTCCTTAATGCACCGCTCAGTGTGCTGAACCTCGAACGTCGTCTGTGGATGTTGCGAACATCTGACATACACATTTTGATAACTACGTGATAGTTCAGTTAAACGGTTTAGAATTGAGGCACCGAAGACGTTTTGAAACATCGCAGAACATATGAGATGTTCCAAGGACCGAAATTGGGATTTCAGGCTCGTGCCCACGTCAAGAGGTATAAGACCTCCGACGATTTTCTTAGCCTGCAAACTAAGGGAGAAAAGCTCAATTGTTGAGCTTGTGCTCAGATTGCCTGAGTACAACAATCATTTGAATCGAGTGGGAGTTGATCTTCCAGATGAGATAGTGATGTTTCTCCGAAGTCATTACCACCAAGCTGCTAGAGCTTCGTGATGAACTATAATATATCAGGGACATATATGATGATCCTTGAGATATTCGCGATGTTTGACACCGCGAAAGTAGAAATCAAGAAGGAGCATCAATTGTTGATGGTTGGTGAAACCACTAGTTTCAAGAAGGGCAAGGGAACAAAGGGATACTTCATGAAACGGTAATTCAGCTGCTGCTCTAGTGAAGAAACCCAAGGTTGAACCCAAACCCGAGACTGAGTGCTTCTGTAATAAGGGGAACAGCCACTGGAGCAGAATTACCCTAGATACTTGGTAGATGAGAAGGCTGGCAAGGTCGATAGAAGTATGTTGGATATACATTGTGTTGATGTGTACTTTACTAGTACTCCTAGTAGCACCAGGGTATTAGATACCGGTTCGGTTGCTAAGTGTTAGTAACTCGAAATAAAAGCTACAGAATAAATGGAGACTAGCTAAAGGTGAGCTGACGATATGTGTTGGAAGTGTTTCCAATGTTGATATGATCAAGCATCGCACGCTCCCTCTACCATCGAGATTGGTGTTTGCATTGAGCATAGACATGATTGGATTATGTCTATCGCAATACGGTTATTCATTTAAGGAGAATAACGGTTACTCTGTTTATTTGAATAATACCTTCAATGGTCTTGCACCTAAAATGAATGGTTCATTGAATCTCGATCATAGTGATACACATGTTCATGCCAAAAGATATAAGATAGTAATGATAGTACCACCTACTTGTGGCACTGCCACTTAAGTCATATCGGTATAAAACGCATGAAGAGGCTCCATGTTGATGGATCTTTGGACTCACTCATTTTTGAAAAGTTTGAGACATGCGAACCATGTCTATTGGTGTATATGCATGAAGAAACTCCATGCAAATGGACCGTTTGGACTCACTTGATTTTGAATCACTTGAGACATGCAAGTCATACCACATGGGCAAGATGACTGAAAGCCTCGTTTTCAGTAACATGGAACTAGAAAGCAACTTGTTGGAAGTAATACATTTTGATGTGTGCAATCCAATGAGTGCTGAGGCATGTAGTGGATATCGTTATGTTCTTACTTCACAGATGATTTGAGTAGATGTTGAGTATATTTACTTGATGAATCACGAGTCTGAATTATTGAAAGGTTCAAGTAATTTCAGGGTGAAGTTGAAAGATCATCGTGACAAAAGGATAAAATATCTATGATATGATCATAGAGATGAATATCTGAATTACGAGTTTGGCACAGAATTAAGACATTGTGGAAATTGTTTCACAACTAATACAGCCTGGAACACCATAGTGTGATGGTGTGTCCGAACATCATAACTGCACCCTATTGGATATGATGCATACCATGATGTCTCTTATCGAATTACCACGATAGTTTATGGGTTAGGCATTAGAGACAACCACATTCACTTTAAATAGGGCACCACGTAATTCCGATGAGATGACACCGTATGAACTATGGTTTAGAGAAACCTAAGCTGTCATTTCTTAAAAGTTTGGGGCTGCGACGCTTATGTGAAAAAGTTTCAGGCTAATAAGCTCGAACCCAAAGCGGATAAATGCATCTTCATAGGACACCCAAAACAGTTGGGTATACCTCCTGTCTCAGATTCGAAAGCAATAAGGGATTGTTTCTAGAATCGGGTCCTTTCTCGAGGAAAAGTTTCTCTCGAAAGAATTGAGTGGGAGGATGGTGGAGACTTGATGAGGTTATTGAACCGTCTCTTCAACTAGTGTGTGGCAGGGCACAGGAAGTTGTTCCTGTGGCACCTACACCAATTGAAGTGGAAGCTTATGATAGTGATCATGAAACTTCAGATCAAGTCACTACCAAACCTCGTAGGATGACAAGGATGCGTACTACTTCAGAGTGGTACGTAATCCTATCTTGGAAGTCATGTTGCTAGACAACAATGAACCTACGAGCTATGGAGAAGCGATGGTGGGCCCGTATTCCGATAAATGGCTCGAGGCCATAAAATCCGAGATAGGATCCATGCATGAAAACAAAGTGTGGACTTTGGAAGAACTACTTGATGGTCATAAGGCTGTTAGGTACATATGGATTTTAAAAGGAAGACGGACAATGATGGTAAGTATCACCATTAAGAAAGCTCGACTTGTCGTTAAGATGTTTTCTGACAAGTTCAAGGAGTTGACTACGATGAGACTTTCTCACTCGTAGAAATGCTAAGAGTCTGTTGGAATTATATTAGCGATTACTGCATTATTTATGAAATCTTGCAGATAGGATGTCAAAACATTGTTTCCTCGACGTTTTTCTTGAGGAAAGGTTGTATGTGATACAACCGGAAGGTTTTGTCAATCCTGAAAGATGCTAATAAGTATGCAAAAGCTCCAGCAATCCTTCTGAGGACTGGAGTAAGCATCTCGGAGTTGGAATGTATGCTTTGATGATGATCAAAGATTTTGGGTTTATACAAAGTATATGAGAAACTTGTATTTCCAAAGAAGTGAGTGGGAGCACTATAGAATTTCTGATGAATATATGTTGTAGAATTTCTGGAAAGCATATAGGGTTATTTGGAAAGTGTTTTTCAATGGAAATCCTGGATTAAGCTACTTGAACATTGAGCATCAAGATCTATAAGAATAGATCAAAACGCTTAATGGTACTTTCAAATGAGCACATACCTTGACATGATCTTGAAGGTGTTCAAGATGGATCAGTCAAAGAAGGAGTTCTTGCCTGAGATGTAAGGTATGAAGTTAAGACTTAAAGCTCGACCACGGCAGAAGAAAGAGGAAGGACGAAGGTCGTCCCCTATGCTTTTATCATAGGCTCTCTACAGTATGCTATGCTGTGTACCGCACCTGAAATGTGCCTTGCCATGAGTCAGTCAAGGGGTACAAGAGTGATCTAAGAATGGATCACAGGACAGCGGTCAAAGTTATCCTTAGTAACTAGTGGACTAAGGAATTTTCTCGATTATGGAGGTGGTAAAAGAGTTCGTCGTAAAGGGTTACGCCGATGCAAACTTTGACACTAATCCAGATTATTCTGAGTAGTAAACTGGATTCGTATAGTAGAACAGTTATTTGAAATGGCTCCAAATATAGCGTAGTAGCTGCATCTACAAGATGACATAGAGATTTGTGAAGTACATACGGATCTGAAAGATTCAGACCCGTTGACTATAACATCTCTCACAAGCATAACATGTTCAAACCCAGAACTCATCGAGTGTTAATCACATGGTAATGTGAACAAGATTATTGACTCTAGTAAACTCTTTGGGTGTTAGTCACATGGGGATGTGACCTTGAGTGTTAGTCACATATCGATGTGAACTGGATTATTGACTCTAGTGCAAGTGGGAGACTGTTGGAAATATGCCCTAGAGGCAATAATAAATTAGTTATTATTATATTTCCTTGTTCATGATAATCGTTTATTATCCATGCTAGAATTGTATTGATAGGAAACTCAGATACATGTGTGGATACATAGACAACACCATGTCCCTAGTAAGCCTCTAGTTGACTAGCTCGTTGATCAATAGATGGTTACGGTTTCCTGACCATGGACATTGGATGTCGTTGATAACGGGATCACATCATTAGGAGAATGATGTGATGGACAAGACCCAATCCTAAGCCTAGCACAAGATCATGTAGTTCGTATGCTGAAGCTTTTCTAATGTCAAGTATCATTTCCTTAGACCATGAGATTGTGCAACTCCCGGATACCGTAGGAGTGCTTTGGGTGTGCCAAACGTCACAACGTAACTGGGTGGCTATAAAGGTACACTACAGGTATCTCCGAAAGTGTCTGTTGGGTTGGCACGAATCGAGACTGGGATTTGTCACTCCGTGTAAACGGAGAGGTATCTCTGGGCCCACTCGGTAGGACATCATCATAATGTGCACAATGTGATCAAGGAGTTGATCACGGGATGATGTGTTACGGAACGAGTAAAGAGACTTGCCGGTAACGAGATTGAACAAGGTATCGGGATACCGACGATCGAATCTCGGGCAAGTGTCGTACCGATAGACAAAGGGAATTGTATACGGGATTGATTAAGTCCTTGACATCGTGGTTCATCCGATGAGATCATCGTGGAACATGTGGGAGCCAACATGGGTATCCAGATCCCGCTGTTGGTTATTGACCGTAGAACGTCTCGGTCATGTCTACATGGTTCCCGGACCCGTAGGGTCTACACACTTAAGGTTCGGTGACGCTAGGGTTGTAGGGATATGTATATGCAGTAACCCGAATGTTGTTCGGAGTCCCGGATGATATCTCGGACGTCACGAGGAGTTCCGGAATGGTCCGGAGGTAAATAATTATATATAGGAAGTGCTATTTCGGCCTTCGGGACAAGTTTCGGGGTCATCGGTATTGTACCGGGACCACCGGAAGGGTCCCGGGGGTCCACCGGGTGGGGCCACCTATGCCGGAGGGCCCCATGGGCTGAAGTGGGAAGGGATCCAGCCCAAAGTGGGCTGGTGCGCCACTTCCCCCTAGGGCCCATGCGCCTAGGGTGGGGGAAACCCTAAAGGAAGAGTCCTAGGAGGGGAAGGCACCTCCTAGGTGCCTTGGGGAGGAGGGATTCCTCCCCTTGGCCGCACCCCCCTAGGAGATTAGATCTCCTAGGGCCGGCGCCCCCCCTTGGCCCTCCTATATATAGTGGGGAGATGGAGGACTTCTTACCTAAGCCTTTGGTGCCTCCCTCTCCCTCTCCAACACATCCTCCTCCTCCATAGTGCTTGGCGAAGCCCTGCCGGAGTACTGCAGCTCCACCACCACCACGCCGTCGTGCTGCTGCTGGAGCCATCTTCCTCAACCTCTCCTCCCCCCTTGCTAGATCAAGGAGGAGACGTCGCTGCTCCGTACGTGTGTTGAACGCGGAGGTGCCGCCCGTTCGGCGCTAGGATCATCGGTGATTTGGATCACGACGAGTACGACTCCATCAACCCCATTCTCTTGAACGCTTCCGCACGCGATCTACAAGGGTATGTAGATCCACTCCTCCCTCGTTGCTAGATGACTCCATAGATTGATCTTGGTGACATGTAGGAAAATTTTGAATTATTGCTACGTTCCCCAACAATATCTGCCTGAAATTCAGATCTAGTTAGAAATAGGATACTTCAGACTCAACATGTCTGAAAAGAAGAGTTGCAACACAAATCGACAAGATGATGTTGCGAGATTCTCGGGAGATGAACTACGATAGCAAGCTCCAAGACATGAGCGGGTTCTGCTACTCGCATGTGAACACGCTGTCCCAGACAACATGACCACATAGTAGTCTTATAATAAAATACTACCGAGTTCAGGTGGGGAACCATCATCGAGGATATCGAAGTCTTGTGCACTTAAATTAGACTTCTTTACCTAGAACAAGTCAATCAGTGGCCTGGTGTGCTACAGAATTCATATGGAGTGGAGGTAATTAATCTACCAAACCATAGTATACTTTGCACATGCATGACTGACTTGGGACGATTCCAAAGGAAGCAAAACTGACTTTCTCAAATTCACGGCAGCAACTTGCATCGAATTCACATGAATGAGAGGAAGTCACTTCTTTCATCCAAAAATATACTTCATGAATGGGGCATGAAGAAAATGCTTACACAAGTTTCCAACACTAGCTGGATGTTCAACATGAATCATGGGGGAGAAAAAATGCTGCTGATGGGCTCAACAGCAACTCATCGGAATTTCCATATCACTGGACTTCCACCATTATGTGAACATGGTGATAGTATTGGTCAGACCAAAAGATGTAATAGTGTATGCTCGAGGAATCAACCACGAGTAAGACAACATTACGAATATCATTGGTTCTAACTTGATTTGCCGATAGCCCACACTCAAATCAAGGTTTGGACAAGGCAATAGGTTCAACAATTGATCACGAGGACCAACCGATGAAGATATCATCTTTCTTCAACACACACACACACACACACAAAAGATATCCCTTGACACGAGCTAAGTCAGACAAGCTTTTATCTTCCAACTCTCCAAGTTGTTGTTTAGCTTAACCAACTAGTTCAGGGTATCCAACACATATTCATGGAGAAAGAGTGGTTTATTGGAAAGCCAACTTGATCATGAACTCAACATATCGGTCAGGGGACGACCTGGTGATACTTCCGTGAAGATATCCGGAAAATCACAAACCACCGATATGTCTCTAAGCTCGAGAACAATCTTGCTTTTCAAGGCAAGACGACATGATCAGAAGAGTAAGGGATTGTCACAATCCTAACTCATTGGTCGATGAGTGCACCGGAAATATGGACTAGGTAGCACGATCAATCTTAGGATGATGATTCAATAACCAACACGCTAAGAATGAAAGTATTGTCCATTAACTACCAAGCAACAGGGTTGCTAGGAGGATTGATTTCACACCTCACGACTCACTTGCCAGCATTCCGGTTACAATAACACGGGAGCCGAGGAATGAACAATGATGGCAAGAAGTATCACTGCGTCAAAAATTCATAAGAGATGGTGCAATTCCTATGACATTTCTGACATCAAGAGGGCAATACTTCAAGGTAGAACGGAATCATAAGCTGGATTGGCATTTTGATCTGCGATACAACTGCTTTGGCCCAATCCAAGAAATGGATGAGGTACTGGAGTTTGTTTCTCCTAGTCATTCTGAACTAGAATGGCTTGACGGACCACAAGAATAATAGGCATCGATGAACACGAATGCACAACTATTCCTGACTATCAATTGATATACTAGGGTCGGAATACAACTGAGGAGGGTCAACTCAAGGAACATGTAACCTCCTGAGTTGTGGATGCATAGATTAGTATGTCAAACCAAGTTCAACATGTTTCTTCAGGATAACCCATGCAGAGAGGTAGGACTGGCAGAGTCACAATTATGAATGGAGAACTTCTCAAGAGTACTCTGATTGTGATCCTTTGGTTCAAATAACTTCTACCATAAGCAGTTCATGGTATTTGGAGGAAGGAAATACCACGGACCTCGAGGACTATCGCAAAGGTTACTAATATCCTAAAGGTACGAGCAACACTATCAACACGAGGTAAGTAGAGTGAATCTTGGGTCAAGTACCCAGGAATAGAATACCTACTAACTAAATGGCATCACGGGATGCTTTTGAGAATGATGGCCAGAATCATCACACTGGGATACAAAGCATTGCTAGATTACTGAGAGGTTCTCTAAGACAACTAGGGTCATAATAATAGCTCCAACATAAATACTGAGGCAGTGGTACCTCAACACACCGGTTAGTGTGGTTAATCTGGCCCAAAGGGGCAGCGGGAATGGAAAGAATGGATTTGCAAATGCATCAGACTATGTAGAAACCTGGGATGACTCGGACAGCATAACGACTGTAAATGCTCAAAAATATTTGAGACATCCTGCAAAATAGTGGCATAACCACTCAACATCACAATATCAAGGTTTTGAGGCCAGCTATGAACATACGGAAGTAGTAGGAACTAAACTGAGGCTTGAACTCAACAATCCTAGGCAACTACGATTTAGTAACACGTCATCCTGAGAGATAGAAGAGAAGCCTTGTAGCGACCAGACCTCAAACAGTCTGATCTCTGTGCTCCGGTGTCATCCCTGGATCAGTAATGCTGACACCACACAGTACTCGGAGGATTTATAACAGAGTAGGAATCACACACTTATTACATCGAGTGTCTTAAAAGAGAACTTATTACAATAAGTATGGCTTAAGTCCATCTAATAACGATAACAGCGGAAGGCTTGGAAGATAAGTGAGTCCATCAACTCCAACGGCATCACTGAGTAGAGAACCACGACCTAAAAACTCCTTAATCGTCGTCTGAAAAGTCTGCAACATTAACGTTGCAGCCCGAAAACGGGTCAGCACATGGAATATGCTGGCAAGGTAACACATAGAGAGTAATGGAATGAAACAGCTATACTATATGCATATTTGGCTGGTGGAAAGCTCTATGGTTACAGTTTTGCGTAAAGCCAATTTTTCCCTACTTCAAAGGAATAAAATTTAATTACTATCATGTAGTTGTTAAACATTGAGAATGGTTGACAGCATTCTCAATCCCAATTAAGCATCATCATTAAGAATAACCCAACAAAATTAATTTAGAGTAACATGTTGAGATTCACATGAAAATCCAAGTACTAGATACTCAAGATGTCCATAACCGGGGACACGGCTAACCATGATTAGTTTATTACACTCTGCAGAGGTTTGCGCACATTTCCCCACAAGACTCGATCGCCTCCGTTTGGTTTCTCGCACTACATGGTGTTTGAGAAGACGGATGACCGAGACATAGTCTTTCAGAAGCGCTAGCACCTTATGATCGGGTAGACCGTACCACCTACATCCCCTACATATGCTAGTCTACCACTGTAAGAGTTCGCACAACTTAGTCAACTATGCTAGAGCCAATAATAGCTTGTGGCTGCACATGGAAGTTTCTAGTATGAATAGTCTCATGATCCCTTTGAGCCTGGGTGGCGGTCCAAAAGAAAACAGGCAAGTCCTGGAATACCCAGGTGCCTCAATACACCCAGATGTGTGTTTAAGTTGCCACCTTAGATAAACCATTAATTAACAATCTCACATCTGTCATGGATATCACTCACCCAATCCACGTCTACTAGCATAGCATGACATTATAAGCAAACGTAGAAGTAACTCCCAAAGGTTTGATAATAAGAGGTAATAGGTACTACCTCAACTACTTCCCATCCCACAATTTAATTAGATCCTAATCATGCAATGTGTGAGGATTTGATCTAATGCAATAAAACTGGGTAGGAAAAGGAATGATCAAAGTGTTACTTGCCTTGCTGATGATCCGCGAAACCTAACGATTCGAAGTAACAGGCGGCACACTCCGGGTATTCTATCGCAGACAAACAAACAAGCATACAATAAGTACTCATCTAATGCACAGGTAAAACTCAAATAAGAGATCTAACCAGAAGATTCAACTTAAGAACTCCGGTTGGCAAAAAGAATCAAATCGAACGAAGCAACGAAAGTCAAACTGCGAAAGAAAACAACTTTGTTCTAGTAATCTAGATCTAGGGCAAATTTTACAGTAGCAAAATCTTGTTTAAGTTGGTTAAATGGATAGAGGGTTTCGAGACGAAACTCTAGGCGCTTGAATCGCCTGATTCCGATAAACGAGCGAAAAGTTAAGCTAAAATGAAAATCGGATCAGGAATCGCGATCAGAAAAATCGCGGATTTAATCCGAGAAAAAGAAAAACGACGAACGCCGAACGCCGAATTTTTTTATTTTTTTTCTCTCTTTTTTCAGCATGAAAAACGAGGCGCGATGAACCTCGGGCGGCGGGATCGTCGGCGGCGGCGGCTCTGGCGGCGCGCGGATCGAGGCGGGGCTGATGGGCTGGGGCGGCTCAGGGTGGCGCTATTTAAAGGCTGCCCCCGGGTGGTGTCCCGCTCGGGTACGGCCCGAAGTCGGTTCGTTTTTTTTATAGTTATTCCGCTCGGAAGAAAAAATAAAAAGAAATACTAAACGGAATCCAAAAATTCCGAAATAAATTTTCACGGGCTTCTAAAATCAAGCCGCACAAGGTGAACATTTATTTGGGCCCTAAATGCAATTTTGAAAAACGCACATATTTCCTAAATTCAAATAAAACACTGAAAAACTCTGAAATAAAATCTTATTAGATTTTACTATTAAATCCTCAATATTTCTTTATTTTGGGAAATCATTTTATTCCCTCTCTCATATTTTTGTAATAGAAATAATTGACGATAAAATAATTAAAATCAAATGATCCTATTCTCAAAATTTGAGAAAACTCAAATATGAAAATAACGAAATCCCCAACTCTCTCTATGGGTCATTGAGTTGCGTAGAATTTCTAGGATCAACCAAAATGCAAAATAAAATATGATATGCATGATGATCTAATGTATAACATTCTAAATTGAAAATTTGGGATGTTACAAACCTACCCCCCTTAAGATGAATCTTGCCCTCGAGATTCGGGTTGGCTAGAAAATAGGTGAGGGTGGTCTTTGAGCAAATCTTCCTCTCGCTCCCAGGTGGCTTCATCCTCCGTGTGGTGGCTCCACTGAACTTTGCAAAACTTGATAACCTTGCTGCGAGTAACTCGGCTGGCAAACTCGAGAATCTTAACTGGTTTCTCCTTGTAGGTCAAATCGTTATCCAACTGAATAGTTTCCAAAGGCACTGTATCTCTCAATGGTATGTCAGCCATCTCCGCGTGACATTTCTTTAACTGAGAAACGTGGAACACATCATGTACTCCTGACAATCCTTCGGGCAATTCCATCTTGTAGGCTACTTCTCCCATACGCTCCAAAACTTGATATGGTCCTACAAATCGTGGCGCTAACTTACCTTTAACTCCAAAACACTTTGTTCCCCGAAGTGGAGATACTCGAAGATAAGCTCTATCTACGACTTCGTAAGTTGTCTCCTTGCGTTTAGAATCTGCATAACTTTTCTGTCTGGACTGGGCTACCTTGAGCCTATCGCGAATCAACTTCACCTTCTGTTCAGACTCTTTAATCAAGTCAGGTCCAAACAACTGGCGGTCTCCAACTTCGTCCCATGACAATGGTGTCCTGCACCTCCATCCGTACAAAGCTTCGAAAGGGGCCATCTTTAAACTGGTTTGATAACTGTTGTTGTAAGAGAACTCTGCATATGGCAAATTATCGTCCCAACTAGATCCGTAATCTAGCACACAAGCTCTTAGCATATCCTCCAAAATCTGATTGACTCTCTCGGTCTGTCCATCTGTCTGTGGATGAAAAGCTGTACTGAATTCTAGCCTGGTACCCAAAGTTTCGTGCAACTGCTTCCAGAACTTTGAGGTAAACTGGGTTCCTCTATCTGATACGATACTCCTCGGAACTCCATGCAGACATACGATCCTGGTCATGTATATCTTTGCCAACTTAGCACTGGTATAAGTGGTCTTTACTGGGATAAAATGAGCTACTTTCGTCAATCGATCAACTACAACCCAAATCGAGTCATAGACTGAACGAGTCCTGGGCAATCCCATGATAAAATCCATGCCTAACTTATCCCACTTCCATTCGGGCATCGGCAATGGTTGTAACAATCCTGCTGGCTTCTGATGCTCTGCCTTTACTCTCTGGCATACATCACAAACTGCTACATACTCCGCAATATCCTTCTTCATTCCGGTCCACCAGAAAATATCCTTCAAATCCAAATACATCTTGGTATTTCCTGGGTGAATTGAATACGGTGAGTCGTGTGCCTCTTGCAATATCAACTTCCTGATCTCCGGGTCATTGGGCACGTAAACGTGGTCTTCAAACCATAGGGTGTCGTGTTCATCCTCACGAAATCCTTTAGCTTTTCCTTTGCTCAGTTTCTCCTTTATAGCGGCAATCTCTTTGTCAGCTTTCTGAGCTTCTCTGATTTTATCCATCAAGGTTGACTGAATCTCCAATGCTGCTACATAGCCTCTCGGAACCATTTCCAAACATAGTTCACGAAGATTTTCTGCTAACTCCGTGGGTATTTCTCCCGTCATTAATGTATTGACATGGCTCTTACGGCTCAATGCGTCAGCTACTACATTATCTTTTCCGGGGTGATAATGCAATTTCATATCATAATCCTTGATAAGCTCCAACCATCTCCTTTGTTTGAGATTTAACTCCTTCTGGGTGAAAATGTACTTCAAACTCTTATGATCCGTGTACACCTCACAATGATTTCCAATGAGAAAATGTCTCCATGTCTTCAATGCATGCACTACGGCTGCTAACTCCAAATCATGCGTAGCATAATTCAACTCATGAGGCTTCAGTTGTCTTGAGGCATATGAAACAACTCTCCCTTCCTGCATAAGCACTGCTCCAAGTCCTTGACGTGAAGCATCGCAATACACCTCATAATCCTTGGTCTAGTCTGGCAAAATCAATACTGGTGAGGTAACTAAGCGTTTCTTCACCTCCTGGAAACTAGCCTCACATTCCTCTGTCCATATGAACTTGGTATCCTTTTTCAACAACTCAGTCATAGGCTTCACAATCTTTGAGAAATTCTCAATAAATCTCTGGTAGTATCCTGCGAGTCCAAGAAAACTCCGGATCTCTCCAACTGTTGTTGGGGCTTCCCACTTGGTCACGGTTTCAACTTTAGTGGGATCAACTGCTATACCTTCTCTAGATATAACATGTCCAAGGAATCCTACTTCCTTCAACCAAAACTCACATTTGCTGAACTTGGCATATAATTGATGTTCTCTGAGCTTTCCAAGTACCAAACGCAAATGCTCCTTATGTTCCTCTTCATTCTTCGAATAAACCAGGATATCATCAATGAACACTACGACGAACTTATCCAAGAACTCCATAAACACCTTGTTCATCAGTTCATAAAATAGGCAGGTGTGTTAGTCAGACCAAATGACATAACGGTATACTCGTACAGCCCATATCTGGTGGTAAAGGCTGTCTTCGGAATATCCATTTCTCGAATCTTCAACTGGTGGTATCTTGATCGCAGATCGATCTTGGAAAATACCTTAGCTCCTTGCAATCGATCAAACAGATCGTTGATCATTGGTAGTGGGTACTTGTTCTTGATCGTTACTTCATTCAATCCTCGATAATCAACAACCATCCTTAACGATCCATCCTTCTTCTCCACTAGAAGTACTGGCGATCCCCAAGGCGAAGAACTTGGGCGAATATATCCTTTATCCAGTAACTCCTTAATCTGCTTCTTAATTTCCACCAAATCCTTTGCTGGCATCCTATATGGTCTCTTTGATATTGGCCCTGTGCCTGGCAATAGCTCAATCAAAAACTCAATATCTCTATCCGCTGGCATGCCTGGCAACTCCTCTGGAAATACATCAGGGAAATCCCTTACCACTGGTACTTCCTCCTGCACAACTCCTGTTAGGCAATTTACTTGAGTCCTCTTTGGCACATGCCGGGATACATACTTGATCCTTCTCCCTTCTGGTGTGGTAAGCAAAATTGACTTACTAGCACATTCAATATTCCCTTCATACTTTGATAACCAATCCATGCCTAATATCAAATCCAATCCTTGAGATTCCAATACTATTAGGTCTGAGGGAAAAACATAGTTACCAATCCTTAATGGTAACCGATCACACCATAGACTAGCCACATACTTTGCTCCGGGCGAGGTTACTAACATGGGTGACCTAAGGGCTTGGGTTGGTAGGTTATACTTATCCACAAATCCCCTTGAGATGTATGAATGCGATGCACCAGTATCAAAAAGAACGAGTGCAGTAAATGACTTAACCAAAAACTTACCTATTACTGCATCGGGTTGAGCTTCAACCTCCTCCATGCTAACGTGGTTCACCTGTCCCCTGTTGAAAGGGTTCAGCTTCTTCCCAGAACTTCCATTGCTATTTCCATTTTTTAATTCAGGACATTCATTGGCATAATGTCCGGTCTTCTGACACTTAAAATAAGTGACTTGGCTTAGGTCCTTCTTGGCTGGGGTTGAGGGGTTGGTGCGGTTCTGGCCGTTGCTTCCTCCGTTGCCATTACCATTCTTGATGCCATTGTGATTGTGCGAGCTACCTCCTCCATGGGTATGCTGAAAATGTCCTCCCGGTCTAGGGGTAAAACGTGGCTTCTGCTGAGCTCCTGAATTGTACTTTCCTTGTCCATACTTCCTCTTGCGATTCTCAATCTGCTGCTGCTTCCCTTCAATCATAAGAGCACGATCTACCAACTCCTGGTAGTTGTTGAAGGTTTCTACCATCAACTGCATGCTCAACTCATCATTCAGTCCTTCCAGAAACTTCTCCTGCTTAGCTGCATCCGTAGCGACGTCATCTGGGGCATAACGTGCTAGCTTACTAAATTCCTCCACATACTGGCCAACTGTCCTTCCTCCTTGGCGCAAGTTGCGAAACTCACGCTTCTTCATGGCCATAGCTCCCGCCGAAACATGGGCTGTACGAAAAGCCTGCTGAAACTGGTCCCATGTGACAGTGTCTACTGGGAAAGTGGCTGTGAAATTCTCCCACCATGATGATGCTGGTCCTTCTAGCTGATGTGCGCAAACTTCACCTTCTCCGCATATGTGCATCCTGCTGTGGTTAACTCCCTAGCTGTCTTGCGGAGCCAATCATCTGCTACTATCGGCTCGGTGCTACTGGAAAACACCGGCGGATTCAGCCTAAGAAAACGGGCTAAGTGGTCAACAGGTGGTGGTGGTGGTGGGTTGTTGTTGTTGTTCCCCTGATTATGATTCTGGACTAGTAACTGCATCAATGTGTTTTGCTACTGGATCAACTGGGTGAGCTCCGGTGGAAAGGTAAATCCGGGGTCACGTCTCGGAGGCATCTGAGGGTTTAGAAAAGATGAGATATAAGAATAGAGGGGGTCTAAAGAGAAAACACTACCCATATGCACATGAGGCAAAACAAACAATTCACTTCAATCAATCAAACAAGGGCATACAATCGATCTAACTATCGCAAAAGTGCTCGGACTACTATATTTACATGGTGGACTACTACTACTGATGAGGTGGTCTACTAGAAATATTCTTCAGTCGTTGACTCCATGATATCTTCTCCAGCTTCATCAACATAGTCATCATCGCTACTATCTGCTTCCGAGTCGGTGCCGTCGATGATCATGTAGTCTTCCGGGCTAATTTCCTTGGGTTCTTCGTCTTCATCTACTGGCGTAGGGCCTCCCATAAATATTCCAATCTTCTTGATCAGGTCGTCATTCTTCTCCACCAATACTTCAATTTCCTCTTCATAATCTTCACGTGTAGCCTTGAGTTCTTCCTCCAGTTCCTTGATTCTAGTCTTAGCCTTCTTCAGATCTATCATGTCGGCGCACATCTGGTTCTCCTGTCATCGAATTTGCTGGTTTAGCTCCTGGATAAAAGCTGCGATTGATCTATCCTTCCTGGTGCTAATCATCTCCCATTGTTCATCTCGGCGCCCACAAATCTGGTAGATAGTATCCTTGAGATCCTTGCGGTAGACTTCTCCAATGCGTCCCATGGCGATGTGAGCTACCATGCTCTTTCCTAGACTCCAAGTTGGTGCATCAAAAGAAAATTCTATGGGCTCAGTGACTGGCATGAACGTCCTTCCTAGTACTTGAACTTGAATCATCCAGCGCTCTTCTTCAGGTAAAGTGGCGTTGTAGGTTCCCGTGAAACTTGGTACTCCTATGTTCAGGTATCTAGTGACTTCCTTCAAGTGACGTCCAAAGGGTGCATCTTCATCCGGTTGCGTAAACTTGTTCCTTGCATCCGCCATCCTAAAGAGTAGAAAAGATGAGAGGTCAGAAGAGAAGAGAGTGAATAGTGATCTAGGTCTTTAGCTTAGTGGTCGTGTCCTACAGTCAGCATGTGCTCTGATACCATCTCTGTAGCGACCAGACCTCAAACAGTATGATCTCTGTGCTCCGGTGTCATCCCTGGATCAGTAATGCTGACACCACACAGTACTCGGAGGATTTATAACAGAGTAGCAATCACACACTTATTACATCGAGTGTCTCAAAAGAGAACTTATTACAATAAGTATGGCGTAAGGCCATGTAATAACGATAACAGCGGAAGGCTTGGAAGATAAGTGAGTCCATCAACTCCAACGACATCACTGAGTATAGAACCACGACCTAAAAACTCCTTAATTGTCGTCTGAAAAGTCTGCAACATTAACGTTGCAGCCTGAAAACGGGTCAGCACATGGAATATGCTGGCAAGGTAACACATAGAGAGTAATGGAATGAAACAGCTATACTATATGCATATTTGGCTGGTGGAAAGCTCTATGGTTACAGTTTTGCGTAAAGCCAATTTTTCCCTACTTCAAAGGAATAAAATTTAATTACTATCATGTTAGTTTTTAAACATTGAGAATGGTTGACAGCATTCTCAATCCCAATTAAGCATCATCATTAAGCATAACCCAACAAAATTAATTTAGAGTAACATGTTGAGATTCACATGAAAATCCAAGTACTAGATACTCAAGATGTCCATAACCAGGGACACGGCTAACCATGATTAGTTTATTACACTCTGCAGAGGTTTGCGCACTTTTCCCCACAAGACTCGATCGCCTCCGTTTGGTTTCTCGCACTACATGGTGTTTGAGAAGACGGATGACCGAGACATAGTCTTTCAGAAGCGCTAGCACCTTACGATCGGGTAGACCGTACCACCTACATCCCCTACATCTGCTAGTCTACCACTGTAAGAGCTCGCACAACTTAGTCAACTATGCTAGAGCCCATAATAGCTTGTGGCTGCACACGGAAGTTTCTAGTATGAATAGTCTCATGATCCCTTTGAGCCTGGGTGGCGGTCCAAAAGAAAACAGGCAAGTCCTGGAATACCCAGGTGCCTCAATCCACCCAGATGTGTGTTTAAGTTGCCACCTTAGATAAACCATTAATTAACAATCTCACATCTGTCATGGATATCACTCACCCAATCCATGTCTACTAGCATAGCATGGCATAATAAGCAAACGTAGAAATAACTCCCAAAGGTTTGATAATAAGAGGTAATAGGTACTACCTCAACTACTTCCCATCCCACAATTTAATTAGATCCTAATCATGCAATGTGTGAGGATTTGATCTAATGCAATAAAACTGGGTAGGAAAAGGAATGATCAAAGTGTTACTTGCCTTGCTGATGATCCGTGAAACCTAACGATTCGAAGTAATAGGCGGCGCACTCCGGGTATTCTATCGCAGAAAAACAAACAAGCATACAATAAGTACTCATCTAATGCATAGGTAAAACTCAAATAAGAGATCTAACCAGCAGATTCCACTTAAGAACTCCGGTTGGCAAAAAGAATCAAATCGAACGAAGCAACGAAAGTGAAACTGCGAAAGAAAACAACTTCGTTCTAGTAATCTGTATCTAGGGCAAATTTTACAGTAGCAAAATCTTGTTTAAGTTAGTTAAACGGATAGAGGGTTTCAAGACTAAACTCTAGGCGCTTGAATTGCCTGATTCCGATAAACGAGCGAAAAGTTAAGCTAAAACGAAAATCGGATCAGGAATCGCAATCAGAAAAATCACGGATTTAATCCGAGAAAAAGAAAAACGACAAACGCCGAATTTTTTTTCTCTCTCTTTTTTTCGGCACGGAAAACGAGGCGTGACGAATCTCAGGCGCCGGGATCGGCGGCGGCGGCGGCGCGTGCGGATCGAGGCGGGGCTGATGGGCTGGGGCGGCTCGGGGCGGCGCTATTTAAAGGCTGCCCCCGGGCGGTGTCCCGCTCGGGTACGGCCCGAAGTCGGTTCGTTTTTTTTAATTATTCCGCTCGGAATAAAAAATAAAAAGAAATACTAAACGGACTCCAAAAATTCCGAAATAAATTTTCACGGGCTTCTAAAATCATGCCGCACAAGGTGAACATTTATTTGGGCCCTAAATGCAATTTTGAAAAACACACATTTTTCCTAAATTCAAATAAAACACCGAAAAACTCCGAAATAAAATCTTATTTGATTTTACTATTAAATCCTCAATATTTCTTTATTTTGGGAAAGTCATTTTATTCCCTCTCTCATATTTTTGTAATAGAAATAATTGACGATAAAATAATTAAAATCAAATGATCCTATTCTCAAAATTTGAGAAAACTCAAATATGAAAATAACGAAATTCCCAACTCTCTCCGTGGGTCATTGAGTTGCGTAGAATTTCTAGGATCAACCAAAATGCAAAATAAAACATGATATGCATGATGATCTAATGTATAACATTCCAAATTGAAAATTTGGGATGTTACAAGCCTAGTTCTTAAGCCCGTAGAAAAGATAAGATGACTCAGATCAAAAGGTCATGAGGATAAGGAGTAAAAAGAGCCTTATGTTCCCATCCACAATCAAATCCCTTATATAACTAAAGCATTTCTAGACTCAACTTCGACCAGTTTGTCTTGGCAATCCTACATGTAGTCAGGCTCTGATACCAAAGTTGTCAGGACCCCGATTCTAAGTCACACCGGTCTAGCCTGTAACACCTCATATCACTTTGCGGCCTCACGCATGGTATTCCCACTGGTGTCGCCTTACCATGGCCCGGGACCGTTTGCGCCTTTTGGCTCACGTATATGATAGTGTCGCTAGCATCCATATGACAGAGAACCCGGGCCGACATGACTAGTCGTGAACCCAAAGTGGCACTAACTTACGGGGACAAGCATACATGAATCAACATCGAGCATGTCGGTCAACAGCGTGCGAATCCGGGCTGTAGCATGGGCTAACAGGACTCCGGTGAACCGGGCTGTAGCAGGCTAGGCAGGACTCTGGATGTCACCGCGTGACATTTCCCCGAAGGGACAGACACAGGAACGAAGTGAATCACATGCCGGCCAGTCAAGTGTTCCGGAGCAGTAGTGTTGGGCTAGCAGGACTCCGGTGAACCGGGCTGTAGCGGACTACTATGGTTCATGGAAGCACAAGACTACACCCCATAAGAGAGGATACCAAGGATGAACAACTAGGTTGTCGGATCCCACACATACCAAGCATTTCAATCATACACACAATATGCTCAATATGTGCAATACAACATGGCATCACAACAAGACTCTACGACTCAGAGTATTTATTCATTAGGCTCCAAAGAGCCAGATAAAACAAACATGGGACAAATGACCCAACATTCAGAGCATACAAGTCAAAGCACATGCGGAAGCTTAACATGTCTGAGTACAGACTTCTACAAATGAAAAGGTTGAGAAGCCTGACTATCTACCAGATCCTGCCAAGGGCACAAGATCGTAGCTGAGGTATCAAGCTAAACGTCGAAGTCCACACGGAACTACTAGCGAGACTGAAGTCTCTCTGCAAAAACATAAATTAAGCAAACATGAGTACAAATGTACCCAGCAAGACCTACATCAGAACTAGCTACATATGCATCAGTATCAAGAAAGGGGTGGTGGAGTTTAACTGCAGCAAGCCAGCTTTGACTCGGTGGCTATCCTGAACTACGACTGCACGTAACTCTTTTGAGGTGGCGCACACGAGTCCACATATTCACCATATCAATACACCACTATGGATCCGCTCCCGTCTCCCTACGAGAACGCCATCCATAGCACTCACGCTTATCTTGCGCATTTTAGAGTATCCACTTTCACTTGTCTATGAACGATGCAAGGGGTCCAAGTTTCCATATCCGAGGAATCCGGCTATTCAAATAGATAATGATAACCCTGCAGGGGTGTACTTCTTCACACACGCTCTCGCCACTTACCACCATGTACACGTCGTGTATCTCGGCAACCTTCAAGCGGAAGCCTGGAAGGGAGTCGGCCACGACCTGACTAACCACACAAGTCTCTAGTCCAGGTTTATCACCTATTCGGGTTCCATCCGCAAGGAGATCCGGCCGGGGTGTCGCTTACGGCCCCAAACGATGTGTACAGGGTTCCCAAGCCCACCATCCGGGTGCCACTTGGTACACCGTGCCACTGTGCCTAGTCTGTCCCAATCCCACCTGTACCGGGTGCCACTAGGTATACTACTAACACTACCTACAAACACTAGAAACTAGTTGCAACTCCTGGACAGAGATTGAGTTGATTAATAAGTCGAGAGGGGTCGAGTTACCGGAACCCAATGTGTGGTAATAACTGTTCATGGATCACAAACACGGAACTCAGTTCCTAAGAACGGCTGCAATGAGACAACCCACCATGTACTCCTACATGGCCTCTCACCGTTACCTTTACCAAATCGTGTTCACACACTTAGCTCTCAACGGTAGGACATGTTCACCACATTCCAATTCATCCCCGATGAATCAGACCTGACTCAACTCTAAGCAGTAGCAGGCATGACAAACAAGCATGAATGAGTAGGCATATCAGGGCTCAAACAACTCCTACTCATGCTAGTGGGTTTCATCTTTTTACTATGGCAATGACAGGTCATGCAGAGGAGAGGGGTTCAACTACCGCAGCATGTAACAGTTGAATCGCTGTTGTCCTAATGCAGTAAAAGAGAGCAAGAGCGAGAGAGTGGGATTGTATCGGAATGAACAAGGGGGTTTTGCTTGCCTGGCACTTCTGAAGATATTATAGCTCTTCATCGGTGTCATCGAACTCATCGCCGGATCAACGTCTACTAAGGGGGAACAAACACCGGCAACTGAGAAAGAACACAATCAATGCAATGCCACAATATGATGCATGATCATGACATGGCAATATGATGTGATTTGAGCTAATGCATCTAGCTATGATTTAAATGAGGTTGGTTTGAATACATGATTCAGATTCCAACTCCATATATGATTATTTAAATGCCCTTTATTTGTTTTGTCCAAAACATAGGACAAAAATAGTTCAAACATGCATGAAAAAGGTACAGATGGATTCCTTGAATTTTTCTGATAATTTTTCATATATAAATTATTTCATTCTGAACTACGGTTGAATTTCTATGATTTTTTCAAAGTTTTGGATATTTTCTGAAAATAATAAATCATTTCTGATTTATTAAAATCCCAGGAAGCATTACTACGTCAGCACCACGTCATGACGACGTCAGCAAGTCAACAGGGGCTGGTCCAGGTCAAACCTTACCAGTGGGGCCCGCACGTCAGCGTAACAGGGCAAGAACAGAGGCTGACTAGTGGGCCCAGGTCAACGGCCACGTCAGCACGGTCAAAGCTAACGCGTGGGGCCACTGTGTTTAATTAGAGCTAAACATAAACTAAACCGTGGTTAATTTGGCAGCGGGGCCCGGCTGTCAGTGGGCCAGAGGGTGGTTAGTGGTGTGCTTAGGCAGCTAATGATGTGCCACGTCAGCGAACGACGTTTAGCCGCCGGTGAACAAATCCCGCGGCGGTGGCTCGCCGGCGTTTCTCGGGATGGCGCTACAGGGCATCACTTCACGCACGGTTTGCAGATACGGCGAGCTGGAAGTGCGGCGCATCCGGTGGTGGCCGCGTGGTGTGCTGGGGGTGTGTGTAACAGTGGCGGCGATGAGCCGGGCGGCCGCCGGAGTTCGGGCATCCATGCTTGAGGCGTTACGGGGCACGGTCGGTGCGGCCGATGAGCTCTACGGGTTCATGGGATCACCAGGAACACGCGGAGGCAACTAGCGCAGGTGGAGGATCTCGAGAGCACGAAGCTCATCGTCCATGGCGGCGACCGGAGCTCGGGTTCGCGGTGACGGCAACTACAGGATGCTAGGGACGATGGGGCAAGGGGGAATCGGGTCAGCGGCTCACCGCGGAGCTGCAGGGATGGTTAGCTGGCTCGGGGACGTCCGATAGCTCTCGAATCGATGGCAAGGATCCACGGTGGCCGGCAATGGAAACGGTGATGCTGGCGACATTGTGGCGCGTCGGTAGTTCCATGGCTTGGTGGAGAGGATGAGGAAGACGTCCCGGAGCTCTTGGACAAGTCAGGGGAGCAAGGGGGTGGCTGTGGCCGCGGTAAACAGCGTCGGCGGCGACGAGCTCCGCTCGGGCCCGTGTGGGGAGAGGGCAGAGGAGGGGAAGGGGTCCAGGGGGAGAGGGGAGCAGTGCAGGGGGTGCGTGGCGTCGCGCCGCGGGCACACGCCCTCTGCCTTCTGTCCTAAGGTAGAGGACGACTAGCAGAAGGCCAGGTGGGCTAGGCTGGCCACTTGGGCCTGCACCCAAGGTAAGCCCAGGTGAGGTTCCTATCTCTCTCTCCTCTGCTTTCTAATTTAGTTTCTGTTTTTCTATTTTGTTCTGTTTGTTTTGATTTAGTCTGTGCACTAAATCATTTTATATGCTTCCGATAAATTTTGTAGAGACTATTTGGATTATTCCAGAGCCCCTCACATTTACCCAGAATTATTGGACATATATGAAATATATAACATATATATATCCAATGCAAATAGTTATTGCATTAGTTCCAAATGCCCAAAATAAATATTCATGAGCTCCTAAAAATATTGGTTTGAATCTTACCTCTTACCAATATTTTCAGAGAGAAACATGAACATTTTCTTGGACCTATTTGGAGCAATTTTTATCTTGGTCATTTCCAGAAATGATTTCTGAGGCTTTCACTTGTCCCCAATTCAAATTCATTGAAATTTAAACATGATGCACACATGACTAGCTAGTCTAGGTCAAGGTAAAGCTAGGGATGTGACATCCTACTCATGCAATGTTTGAGGATTGAAACTAATGCATAAAACTCAGTATGAAAGAGTATGATCAATGTGTTACTTGCCTTGCTGACGATCTGCAAATCCTAAAGACTCGTAGTAGCACGCTTCGCACTCCTGGTATTCTATCGCAAACAAATAATTGCATACATAAGCAATCAAGCAAAGAAGCACGAGTAAAACTCAAATAAGAAGATCTAACCAAAAAGTTGAACTAAAGGACTTCGATTTGCAAAAAGAATCAAATCAAACGGAGCAACGAAACCCAAACAACGAAAGAAACAAGATCTGATTACTAATCTGGACTAAAATCAAATTTTACAGTACCAAAATCTTGTTCAAGTTGGTTAAACATAAAGAGGGCTTCGAGACAAAGATCTAGGCGCTTGCTTCACCCGATTTGGATAAATGAGCGAAAAGATAAACTAAAACGAAGATTAGGGCGGGAATCACGATCGAAAATAATCGCGGAAAAACCCTAGAAAAAAAATGAGACGAACAGGCTAACGAACGAAAGTTCGTTGCCTGCAGCTAACTAACGAACAGCGTTCGTTAAAACGAACGTACGGACGAACGTCCGCTAAATAACTAAACCGCGAAAAAAACCGAACGAACCGAAACTAAAAAAATGAATCTAGGGCTTCTAAAAAAACCGAACGGTTAACCAAAAAGAAAAAAACGAATGGTGGCGGCGGCTACCTCCGATGAGGCTCCGGCGGGGCGGCACGGCATCGAGGGGCGACGGCGGCGCGGGACGGGAGGCGGCGGCGGCTTGCGGCGGCGACCTGCGGGGTGACGGCGGCTTGCGGGGGCGGGGCGCGCAGGCGGCGGCGGCGTCAGGTGGTGGTGTGGTGGGTGGCGGAGAGGGGTGGCGGCGGGGTACTTATAGGGGGTAGGGGGCGAGGCCGACTTGGGGAAGGGGCGGCGCGGCGGCGTGGCGCAGGCGGACTCCGGCGAGTCCGTCTCGCGCACGGGAGGAGAGGCGGCGGTGCTAGGCGGGCCGGCCTGCTCGGCTGGGCTTCAGCCCAGTCGGGCGGGAAACTTTTTTTTAAACAGATTTCGCCGGAAAAATCCTAAAAAATAAAATAAAAATCTAAAAATACCAAAAAATCACCGTCTATATAGAATATTTAGGACAAAGTGCACATTTTCTTGGTCCTAAAATGCAATTTTGAAAAATGCAAAAATTTCTAATTCAAATAAAATAGCCACAAAAATCCAAATAAAATTACTTATTTGATTTTAATATTTTCCCTCTAATGTTTAATTTATTTTGGAGAAGTCATATTATCTCCTCTCATATATTTTAATTAGAAATATTTTCGAAGAGGAAAAATAATTAAAACCAAATGATCCTATTTTCAAAATTTGAGAAAACTCAAATATGAAAATAACGAAATTTCCAACTCTCCCCGTGGGTCCTTGAGTTGCTTAGAATTTCGAGGATTCGCAAAACGAAATGGGGTAAAATATGTTATGCATGAATGACCTATGTATAACATTCCAAATTGACAATTTGGGATGTTACAGCTGCATCATCTCTTCCTCTTTGGGGAAATAGCGACGTAGTCTAACAGACATCAATTGTATGACCCTTGTATGTATTCATTTCTTAAAGTTGACTCGTTGGAGTGGATGTATATATTGTTGAGGTTCTTGTTCTAGAATTGTGTTATGATGTCTACCCTACCATCCAGATAGTGTGTATGTTGTGACATCAATATTGTGTTTGGTGGGCGTCCCAGGGACAATAATATGTGATTCCTAGCACATGTGTTAGATCTGTATATGTTGGAAATATGCCCTAGAGGCAATAATATTGTATTATTATATTTCCATGTTTATAATTAAGAGTTTATATTCTATGCTATAATTGATATGATCCCCGAATATGTGATTCATTGGAAAACTCATATGCACGTGTGGAATGATACACAGTAAAATATGATTCCTAGTCTCGCCTCTAAGACTAGCTCTGAAGGAAATATGCCCTAGAGGCAATAATAAATTTGTTATTTATATTTCCTTATATCATGATAAATGTTTATTATTCATGCTAGAATCGTATTAACCAGAAACTTAGTACATGTGTGAATACCTAGACAAACAGAGTGTCACTAGTTTGCCTCTACTTGACTAGCTCATTGAATCAATGATGGTTATGTTTCCTAACCATGGACATGAGTTGTCATTTGATTAACGGGATCACATCATTAGAGAATGATGTGATTGACTTGACCCATCCGTTAGCTTAGCACGATGATCGTTTAGTTTGTTGCTATTGCTTTCTTCATGACTTATACATGTTCCTATGACTATGAGATTATGCAACTCCCGAGTACCGGAGGAACACTTTGTGTGCTACCAAATGTCACAATGTAACTGGGTGATTATAAAGGTGCTCTACAGGTGTCTTCGATGGTGCTTGTTGAGTTGGCATAGATCGAGATTAGGATTTGTCACTCCGATTGTCGGAGAGGTATCTCTGGGCCCTCTCAGTAATGCACATCACTTAAGCCTTGCAAGCATTGCAACTAATGAATTAGTTGCGGGATGATGTATTAAGGAATGAGTAAATATACTTGCCGGTAACGAGATTGAACTAGGTATGAGGATACCGACGATCGAATCTGGGGCAAGTAACATACCGATGACAAAAGGAACAATGTATGTTGCTATGCGGTTTGACCGATATCGTAGAATATGTAGGAACCAATATGAGCATCCAGGTTCTGCTATTGGTTATTGATCGGAGATGAGTCTCGGTCATGTCTACATAGTTCTCGAACCCGTAGGGTCCGCACGCTTAAAGTTCGGTGACAATCGATATTATGAGTTTATGTGTTTTGATGTACCGAAGGTAGTTCGGAGTCCCTGATGTGTTCACTGACATGACGAGGAGTCTCGAAATGGTCGAGACATAAATTTTGATATATTAGACGGCTATATTCGGACACCGGAAGTGTTCCGGATGGTTTCGGAGAAAGCCGGAGTGTCGGAGGGGTTACCGGACCCCCCCCCCCCCCGGGGGGGGGGAAGTATTGGGCCTGAGAGGAGAGAGAGGGCAGCAGCCCAGGAGGTGGCGTGCCCCCTCCCATGAGGAGTCCGAATTGGACTAGGGAGGGGGTGCGGCCCCTCTTTCCCTCTCCCTCTCCCTCTCTTTCTTTCCCCCTTCCCCCTTCCTAGTAGGACTAGGAAAGGATGAATCATACGCCTACTAGGAGGAGGATTCCTCCTCTCCTTGGGGCGCACCAAGGCCGCCCCCCTTTCTCCTTTATATACGGGGGCGGGGGCACCCAAAGACACACAAGTTGATTGTTCCAAGCCGTGTGCAGTGCCCTCCCTCCACCATAATCCACCTCGATCATATCATAGCAATGCTTAGGCGAAGCCCTGCGTCGGTAGCAACATGATCACCGTCATCACGCCGTTGTGCTAACGGAACTCTCTCGGGAAGCTCTGCTAGATTGGAGTTCGTGGGACGTCATCGAGCTGAACGTGTGCTGAACTCGGAGGTGTCGTGCGTTCGGTACTTGGATCGGTCAGATCGTGAAGACGTACGACTACATCAACCGTGTTCTCATAACGCTTCCGCTTACGGTCTACGAGGGTATGTGGATGATACTCTCCCCTCTCATTCCTATGCATCACCATGATCTTGCGTGTGCGTAGGAATTTTTTTGAAATTACTACGTTCCCCAATAGTGGCATCCGAGCCAGGTTACTGCGTAGAGGTATATACATATTGCTTGTCGTCACTAGTTGATTCTTAATTCAGCGGCATTGTTGGATGAATCGGCCCAGACCGACACTACACGTACGCTTACGCGAGACTGGTTCTACCGACGTGCTTCGCAAACAGGTGGCTAGTGGGTGTCTGTTTCTCCAGCTTTAGTTGAATCGAATTCAATGAACAGGGTTCTTTCTGAAGATCAAAAAGAAATCACTATACCGCGTTGTGGTTTTTGATGCGTAGGTAAGAATGGTTCTTGCTCAGCCTGTAATAGCCATGTAAAACTTACAACAACAAAGTAGAGGACGTCTAACTTGTTTTTTGCAGGGCATGTTGTGATGTGATATGGTCAAGACATGATGCTAAATTTTGTTGTATGAGATGATCATGTTTTGTAACACAGTTACCGGCAACTGGCAGGAACCATATGGTTGTCGCTTTATTGTATGAAATGCAATCGCCATGTATTTACTTTACTTTATCACTAAGCGGTAGCGATAGTCGTGGAGGCAATAGTTGGTGTGATGACAATGATGCTTCGATGGATATCAAGGTGTCAAGCCGGTGACGATGGTGATCATGACGGTGCTTTGGAGATGGAGATCACAAGCACAAGATGATGATGGCCATATCATATCACTTATATTGATTGCATGTGATGTTTATCTTTTATGCATCTTATTTTGCTTAGATCGACGGTAGCATTATAAGATGATCTCTCACTAAATTTTAAGGTATAAGTGTTCTCCCTGAGTATGCACCGTTGCAAAAGTTCGTCGTGCCGAGACACCACGTGATGATCGGGTGTGATAAGCTCTACGTTCACATACAACGGGTGCAAGCCAGTTTTGCACATGCAGAATACTCGGGTTAAACTTGACGAGCCTAGCATATGCAGATATGGCCTCGGAACACTGAGACCGAAAGGTCGAGCGTGAATCATAGTAGATATGATCAACATAGTGATGTTCACCATTGAAAACTACTCCATCTCACATGATGATCAGACATGGTTTAGTTGATATGGATCACGTGATCACTTAGATGATTAGAGGGATGTCTGTCTAAGTGGGAGTTCTTAAGTAATATGATTAATTGAACTTTAATTTATCATGAACTTAGTACCTGATAGTATTTTGCATGTTTATGTTGTTGTAGATAGATGGCCCGTGCTGTTGTTCCATTGAATTTTAATGCGTTCCTTGAGAAAACAAAGTTGAAAGATGATGGTAGCAATTACACGGATTGGGTCCATAACTTGAGGATTATCCTCATTGCTGCACAGAAGAATTATGTCCTGGAAGCACCGCTAGGTGCCAAACCCGCTGCAGGAGCAACGCCAGATGTTATGAACGTCTGGCACAGCAAAGCTGATGACTACTCGATAGTTCAATGTGCCATGCATTATGGCTTAGAACCGGGACTTCAACAATGTTTTGAACGTCATGGAGCATATGATATGCTCCAGAAGTTGAAGTTAATATTTCAAGCAAATGCCCGGATTGAGAGATATGAAGTCTCCAATAAGTTCTACAGCTGCAAGATGGAGGAGAATAGTTCTGTCAGTGAACATATACTCATAATGTCTGGGTACCACAACCACTTGACTCAACTGGGAGTTAATCTTCCTGTTGATAGTGTCATTGGCAGAGTTCTTCAATCACTACCACCAAGATACAAGAGCTTCGTGATGAACTATAATATGCAAGGGATGGATAAGACGATTCCCGAGCGCTTCGCAATGCTAAAGGCTGCGGAGGTAGAAATCAAGAAGGAGCATTAAGTGTTGATGGTTAACAAGACCACCAGTTTCAAGAAAAAGGGTAAAGAGAAGAAGGGGAACTTCAAGAAGAACGGCTAGCAAGTTGCTGCTCAAGTGAAGAAGCCCAAGTCTGTACCTAAGCCTGAGACTGAGTGCTTCTACTGCAAAGGGACTGGTCACTGGAAGCGGAACTGCCCCAAGTATTTGGCGGATAAGAAGGATGGAAAGGTAAACAAAGGTATATGTGATATACATGTTATTGGTGTGTACCTTACTAATGCTCGCAGTAGCACCTGGGTATTTGATACTGGTTCTGTTGCTAATATTTGCAACTCGAAACAGGGGCTATGGATTAAGCGAAGATTGGCTAAGGACGAGGTGACGATGCGTGTGGGAAATGGTTCCAAAGTCGATGTGATCGCGGTCGGCATGCTACCTCTACATCTACCTTTGGGATTAGTTTTAGACCTAAATAATTGTTATTTGGTGCCAGCGTTGAGCATGAACATTATATCTGGATCTTGTTTGATGCGAGACGGTTATTCATTTAAATCTGAGAATAATGGTTGTTCCATTTATATGAGTAATATCTTTTATGGTCATGCACCCTTGAAGAGTGGTCTATTTTTGATGAATCTCGATAGTAGTGATACACATATTCATAATATTGAAGCTAAAAGATGCAGAGTTGATAATGATAGTGCAACTTGGCACTGCCGTTTAGGTCATATTGGTGTAAAGCGCATGAAGAAACTCCATTCTGATGGACTTTTGGAATCACTTGATTATGAATCACTTGGTACTTGTGAACCATGCCTCATGGGCAAGATGACTAAAACGCCGTTTTTCGGAACTATGAAGCGAGCAACAGATTTGTTGGAAATCATACATACTGATGTATGTGGTCCGATGAATGTTGAGGCTCGCGGCGGGTATCGTTATTTTCTCACCTTCACAGATGATTTGAGCAGATATGGGTATATCTACTTGATGAAACATAAGTCTGAAACATTTGAAACGTTCAAAGAATTTCAGAGTGAAGTGGAAAATCATCGTAACAAGAAAATAAAGTTTCAATGATCTGATCATGGAGGAGAATATTTGAGTTATGAGTTGGGTCTTCATTTGAAACAATGCAGAATATTTTCGCAAATCACGCCACCCAGAACACCATAGCATGATGGTGTGTCCGAACGTCGTAATCGTACTTTACTAGATATGGTGCGATCTATGATGTCTCTTACTAATTTACCGCTATCGTTTTGGGGTTATGCTTTAGAGACGGCTGCATTCACATTAAATAGGGCACCATCTAAATCCGTTGAGATGACACCTTATGAACTGTGGTTTGGCAAGAAACCAAAGTTGTCGTTTCTTAAAGTTTGGGGCTGCGATGCTTATGTGAAAAAGCTTCAACCTGATAAGCTCGAACCCAAATCGGAGAAATGTGTCTTCATAGTGTTGGGGAACGTAGTAATTTCAAAATTTTCCTACGCACACGCAAGAACATCATGATGCATAGCAACGAGAGGGGAGAGTGTAGTCTACGTACCCTCGTAGACCGACAGCGGAAGCGTTATGACAACGCGGTTGATGTAGTCGTACGTCTTCATGGCCCGACCGATCAAGCACCGAAACTATGGCACCTCCGAGTTCTAGCACACGTTCAGCTCGATGATGATCCCCGGACTCCGATCCAGCAAAGTGTCGGGGAAGAGTTCCGTCAGCACGACGGCGTGGTGACAATCTTGATGTTCTACTGTCGCAGGGCTTCGCCTAAGCACCACTACAATATTATCGAGGACTATGGTGGAGGGGGGCACCGCACACGGCTAAGAGAACGATCTTGAAGATCAACTTGTGTGTCTAGAGGTGCCCCCTGCCCCCATATATAAAGGAGCAAGGGGGGAGGCCGGCCGGCCCTTGGGCGCGCCAAGGAGGAGGAGTCCTCCTCCTAGTAGGAGTAGGACTCCCCTCTTTCCTACTCCTACTAGGAGGGGGAAAGGAAGGGAGAGAGGGAGAAGGAAAGGGGGGCGCCGCCCCCCCTCTCCTAGTCCAATTCGGACCAGAGGGGGAGGGGGCGCGCGGCCCAGTCTGGCTGCCCCTCTCTCTCCACTAGGGCCCATAAGGCCCATTACTTCTCCTGGGGGGTTCCGGTAACCCTCCGGCACTCTGGTCTTCTCCGAAATCACCCGGAACACTTCCGGTGTCCGAATATAGCCGTCCAATATATCAATCTTTATGTCTCGACCATCTCGAGACTCCTCGTCATGTCCGTGATCACATCCTGGACTCCGAACAAACTTCGGTACATCAAAACTCATAAACTCATAATATAACTGTCATCGAAACCTTAAGCGTGCGGACCCTACGGGTTCGAGAACAATGTAGACATGACCGAGACACGTCTTCGGTCAATAACCAATAGCGGAACCTGGATGCTCATATTGGCTCCCACATATTCTACGAAGATCTTTATCGGTCAGACCGCATAACAACATACGTTGTTCCCTTTGTCATCGGTATGTTACTTGCCCGAGATTCGATCGTCGATATCTCAATACCTAGTTCAATCTCGTTATCGACAAGTCTCTTTACTCGTTCTGTAATACATCATCCTGCAACTAACTCATTAGTTGCAATGCTTGCAAGGCTTAAGTGATGTGCATTACCGAGAGGGCCCAGAGATACCTCTCCGACAATCGGAGTGACAAATCCTAATCTCAAAATACGCCAACCCAACAAGTACCTTCGGAGACACCTGTAGAGCACCTTTATAATCACCCAGTTACGTTGTGACGTTTGGTGGCACACAAAGTGTTCCTCCGGTAAACGGGAGTTGCATAATCTCATAGTCATAGGAAAATGTATAAGTCATGAAGAAAGCAATAGCAACAAACTAAACGATCAAGTGCTATGCTAACGGAATGGATCAAGTCAATCACATCATTCTCCTAATGATGTGATCCCGTTAATCAAATGACAACTCATGTCTATGGTTAGGAAACATAACCATCTTTGATCAACGAGCTAGTCAAGTAGAGGCATACTAGTGACACTCTGTTTGTTTATGTATTCACACATGTATTATGTTTCCGGTTAATACAATTCTAGCATGAATAATAAACATTTATCATGATATAAGGAAATAAATAATAACTTTATTATTGCCTCTAGGGAATATTTCCTTCACATAGGATACCCAAAAGAGACTGTTGGGTACACCTTCTATCACAGATCTGAAGGCAAGACATTTGTTGCTAAGAATGGATCCTTTCTAGAGAAGGAGTTTCTCTCGAAAGAAGTGAGTGCGAGGAAAGTAGAACTTGATGAGGTAACTGTACCTACTCCCTTATTGGAAAGTAGTTCATCACAGAAATCTGTTCCAGTGACTCCTACACCAATTAGTGAGGAAGCTAATGATGAAGATCATGTAACTTCAGATCAAGTTACTACCGAACCTCATAGGTCAACCAGAGTAAGATCCGCACCAGAGTGGTACAGTAATCCTGTTCTGGAGGTCATTTTACTTGACCATGATGAACCTACCAACTATGAAGAAGCGATGATGAGCCCAGATTCCGCAAAATGGCTTAAGGCCATGAAATCTGAGATGGGCTCCATGTATGAGAACAAAGTATGGACTTTGGTTGACTTGCCCGATGATCGGCAAGCCATCGAGAATAAATGGATCTTCAAGAAGAAGACTGGCGCTGACGGTAATGTTACTGTCTACAAAGCTCGACTTGTTGCGAAAGGTTTTTGACAAGTTCAAGGAGTTGACTACGATGAGAGTTTCTCACCCGTAGCGATGCTTAAGATGTTAGCAATTGCCGCATTTTATGATTATGAAATTTGGCAAATGGATGTAAAGACTGCATTCCTGAATGGATTTCTGGAAGAAGAGTTGTATATGATGCAACCTGAAGGTTTTATTGATCCAAAGGGTGCTAACACAGTGTGCAAGCTCCAGCGATCCATCTATGGACTGGTGCAAGCATCTCGGAGTAGGAATAAATGTTTTGATAGTGTGATCAGAGCATATGGTTTATACAGACTTTTGGAGAAGCCTGTATTTACAAGAAAGTGAGTGGGAGCTTTGTAGCATTTCTAATATTATATGTGGATGACATATTGCTGATTGGAAATGATATAGAATTTCTGGATAGCATAAAAGGATACTTAAATAAGAGTTTTTCAATGAAAGACCTCGATGAAGCTGCTTATATATTAGGCATCAAGATCTATAGATATAGATCAATACGCTTAATTGGATTTTCACAAAGCACATACCTTGATAAAGTTTTGAAGAAGTTCAAAATGGATCAAGCAAAGAAAGGGCTCTTGCATGTGTTACAAGGTGTGAAATTGAGTCAGACTCAATGCCTGACCACTTCAGAAGATAGAGAGAAAATGAAAGATGTTCCCTATGCTTCAGCCATAGGCTCTATCATGTATGCAATGCTGTGTACCAGACCTGATGTGTGCCTTGCTATTAGTTTAGCAGGGAGGTACCAAAGTAATCCAGGAGTGGATCACTGGACAACGGTCAAGAACATCCTAAAATACCTGAAAAGGACTAAGGATATGTTTCTCGTTTATGGAGGTGACAAAGAGCTCGTCGTAAATGGTTACGTCGATGCAAGCTTTGACACTGATCCCGATGACTCTAAGTCACAAACCGAATATGTGTTTTTATTGAACGGTGGAGCTGTTAGTTGGTGCATTTCTAAGCAAAGCGTCGTGGCAGATTCTACGTGTGAAGCGGAGTACATAGCTGCTTCGGAAGCAGCAAATGAAGGAGTCTGGATGAAGGAGTTCATATCCGATCAAGGTGTCATACCTAGTGCATCGGGTCCAATGAAAATCTTTGGTGACAATACTGGTGCAATTGCCTTGGCAAAGGAAACCAGATTTCACAAAAGGACCAAGCACATCAAGAGACGCTTCAATTCCATCTGCGATCAAGTCAAGGAGGGAGACATAGAGATTTGCAAGATACATACGGACCTAAATGTTGCAGACCCGTTGACTAAGCCTCTCTCACGAGCAAAACATGATCAACACCAAGACTCCATGGGTGTTAGAATCATTACTGTGTAATCCAGATTATTGACTCTGGTGCAAGTGGGAGACTGAAGGAAATATGCCCTAGAGGCAATAATAATGTTGTTATTTATATTTCCTTATATCATGATAAATGTTTATTATTCATGCTAGAATTGTATTAACCGGAAACTTAGTACATGTGTGAATACATAGACAAACAGAGTGTCACTAGTTTGCCTCTACTTGACTAGCTCGTTGAATCAATGATGGTTATGTTTCCTAACCATGGACATGAGTTGTCATTTGATTAACGGGATCACATCATTAGAGAATGATGTGATTGACTTGACCCATCTGTTAGCTTAGCACAATGATCGTTTAGTTTGTTGCTATTGCTTTCTTCATGACTTATACATGTTCCTATGACTATGAGATTATGCAACTCCCGAGTACCGGAGGACCACTTTGTGTGCTACCAAATGTCACAACGTAACTGGGTGATTATAAAGGTGCTCTACAGGTGTCTCCGATGGTGCTTGTTGAGTTGGCATAGATCGAGATTAGGATTTGTCACTCCGATTGTCGGAGAGGTATCTCTGGGCCCTCTCGGTAATGCACATCACTATAAGCCTTGCAAGCATTGTGACTAATGAGTTAGTTGCGGGATGATGTATTACGGTATGAGTAAAGAGACTTGTCGGTAACGAGATTGAACTAGGTATGAGGATACACACGATTGAATCTCGGGCAAGTAACATACCGATGACAAAAGGAACAACGTATGTTGTTATGCGGTTTGACCAATAAAGATCTTCATAGAATATGTAGGAACCAATATGAGCATCTAGGTTCCGCTATTGGTTATTGACCGGAGACGAATCTCGGTCATGTCTACACAGTTCTCGAACCCGTAGGGTCCGCACGCTTAAAGTTCAGTGACGATCGATATTATGATTTTATGTGTTTTGATGTACCGAAGGTAGTCGGAGTCCCGGATGTGATCATGGACATGACGAGGAGTCTCAAAATGGTCGAGACATAAAGATTGATATATTGGACAGCTATATTCGAACACCGAAAGTGTTTCGGATGGTTTCGGAGAAAACCGGGGGGCCGGAGGGGTTACCGGGCCCCCCCCCCCCAGGGAAGTACTAGGCCTTAGTGGGCCTGAGGGGAGAGAGAGGGCAGCAGCCCAGGAGGTGGCGCGCCCCCTCCCATGAGGATTCCGAATTGGACTAGGGGAGGGGGCGCAGCCCCTCTTTCCCTCTCCATCTCCCTCTCTTTCCTTCCCCCTTCCCCCTTCCTAGTAGGACTAGGAAAGGATGAATCATTCCTCCTCTCCTTGGGGCGCACCAAGGCCGGCCGGCCTCCCCCTTGATCCTTTATATACGGGGGCGGGGGGCACCCAAAGACACACAAGTTGATTGTTCCAAGCCGTGTGCGGTGCCCCCCCTCCACCATAATCCACCTCGATCATATCATAGTAGTGCTTAGGCGAAGCCCTGCATCGGTAGCAACATCATCACCGTCATCACGCCGTCGTGCTGACAGAACTCTCCCGCGAAGCTCTGCTAGATCGGAGTCCGTAGGACGTCATCGAGCTGAATGTGTGCTGAACTCGGAGGTGTCGTGCGTTCGTTACTTGGATCGGTCGGATCGTGAAGACGTATGACTACATCAACAGCGTTCTCATAACGCTTCTGCTTACAGTCTATGAGGGTACGTGGATAATACTCTCCCCTCTCGTTGCTATGCATCACCATGATCTTCCGTGTGCGTAGGATTTTTTTTAAATTACTACGTTCCCCAACAGTGGCATCCGAGCCAGGTTACTGCGGAGATGTTATATGCACGAGTAGAACACAAAGGAGTTGTGGGCGTGGGTATATACATATTTCTTGCCGTCACTTGTTGATTCTTGATTCAGTGGCATTGTTGGATGAAGCGGCCCAGACCGACATTACGCGCTTACGCGAGACTGGTTCTACCGACGTGCTTCGCACACAGGTGGCTAGTGGGTGTCTGTTTCTCCAGCTCGATTTTCATCCGTGTACTCATAGGGATTGATATGGACGTCCACGGTTCCGCTATCGGTCATTGAACGAAAGGGTTTTTTGTTCATGTCTATGTTTTACCGAACCTAAAGGGTCACAAGCTTAAGGGAATCACAACCTATTGAGTGTTAGTGGAGCAAGAGTTATGAGAACATATTCTTGAAATAGTTTCAGGAATACATGAAATAGTTTCAAGAGAGTTCCTAAAGAGTTTCAGATGTTTTCAGAAATGTTCTGGTGTGAGGACACTTTTGTCTTGGCCAAAGGGTAAGGCCATGAGGGTTGAAGTTAGTGCAAAAGGGATTTTGTGGAAGACAGGGGCCAGAAGCCAAGGTCCCTGGTGTCTGGTCCTAGGCCAAACGCCGATGTCCGTGGCATTTTCGGGAACGCTAGGAACCTTGGCGTTTCGTGCTGGAATCCGAGGAGGACTCTTCATTGCGATCCAACCCGACTTTGGGGAGGCTCCCTCCCCAAGTTGCGACCCCAGGACCAAACATATGAATAGACTAGCAGGGGCAGCCCCTACTATATAAGTTTTGGAGCCTCCTCTAGTTCTCTCTTGATCTAGTTCTCATCTAGTTTGATCTAGACTGGATCTAGTTCTAGTTCTCTCTAATCCTCATAATAGAGAAGCCCTGTGCGGTTCTCTTCTTCTCCCTTTAATTCTCCAACGACGATTAGCTATGTACGGTCAAGCGCTGCCGGATTGTGAAGTCTGTACGCTTGTAAACTATGGAGAGGCTATGCTTTTGGTCTTTCGTTCGAGGGATCGTTTGTGAACGATTCGAGGCACTTCAAGTACAATCTACACCGACTCTTCTTCTGTTGCAAGTCGGAGTTGGTAAAAATCCAATCTTAACTGTTATGCATCTTCATAGATTTCTTGGTTGATCGTAGGGCGACATTTTTTTCTACTATGTTTCCCAAGAGTATAGTATCGGTCCCGGGGCGTTACACATTAACACAACATTGACCCATATGTTAGAATCGTTGACCTACCAAACCTGACGCGTTGAATGTTAGTGATGGTTTTCCATCACTACAAATGCTATTTGGTGAAAATGGCTGATAAAACTGTGACAATCCTGGTCGCCACTGAAAATATAATTCATTGACGAAACAGGAACCGTCACCGAAGACACAATCTTACGTGACTTAAATATTGCTACCATCACTATTTCATTTATGCAAATCGGTGAGGAACCGCCATGAGCCCATTTTGGCGACGAAAATCAGTTTACATGACACAAGTAACTCACCACAAGAAATCACTCATTGTTTAGTGTTTATTAAACTTTGAATTTTAATTACGGTTCTTGAAGATTTAAAGCATCCCAACCCATGGGAAATTGGTGTAGGTCCATATAGACACATTGTCAAATCCTTAGTGTTGAGCAGGGTATTTTGGTTACATGGTGTAAGCTTTAGGGTTTTATCCCTTTAAAAAGATGAGGGTTGGTATTATCCTCAATTTCATGGTTAAATGTGACGCCCCCGATTTAATCGTACACTAATCATACACGCAAACGTGTACGATCAAGATCAGGGACCCACGGGAAGATATCACAACACAACTCTACAAATAAAATAAGTCATACAAGCATCATATTACAAGCCAGGGGCCTCGAAGGCTTGAATACAAGAGCTCGATCATAGACGAGTCAGCGGAAGCAACAATATCTGAGTACAGACATAAGTTAAACAAGTTCGCCTTAAGAAGGCTAGCACAAACTGGGATACAGATCGAAAGAGGCGCAGGCCTCCTGCCTGGGATCCTCCTCACTACTCCTGGTCATCGTCAGCGGGCATCACGTAGTAGTAGGCACCTCCGGTGCAGTAGGGGTCGTCGTCGAGGTGGCGTCTGGCTCCTGGGCTCCAACATCTGGTTGCGACAACCAGGAAGAAGGAAAGGGGGAAAGGAGGGAGAAAGCAACCGTGAGTACTCATCCAAAGTACTCGCAAGCAAGGAGCTACACTACATATGTATGCATTGGTATCACATGGAATAAGGCTATCATATGTAGACTGAACTGCAGAAAGCCGGAATAAGAGGGGGATAGCTAGTCCTTTCGAAGACTACGCTTCTGGCAGCCTCCGTCTTGCAGCATGTAGAAGAGAGTAGACTGAAGACCTCCAAGTAGCATCGCATAGCATAACCCTAACCGATGATCCTCCCCTCGTCGCCCTGTGAGAGAGCGACCACCGGTTGTATCCACTTGGAAGGGTGTGTTTTATTAAGTATCCGGTTCTAGTTGTCATAAGGTCAAGGTACAACTCCAAGTCGTCCTGTTACCGAAGATCACGGCTATTCGAATAGATTAACTTCCCTGCAGGGGTGCACCACATACCCCAACACGCTCGATCCCATTTGGCCGGACACACTTTCCTGGGTCATGCCCGGCCTCGGAAGATCAACACGTCGCAGCCCCACCTAGACCAACAGAGAGGTCAGCACGCCGGTCTAAACCTAAGCGCACAGGGGTCTGGGCCCATCGCCCTTAGCACACCTGCACGTTGCGTACGCGGCCGGAAGCAGAACTAGCCCCCTTAATACAAGAGCAGGCTTACGTTCCAATCCGGCGCGCGCCACTCAGTCGCTGACGTCACGAAGGCTTCGGCTGATACCACGACGCCGGGATACCCATAACTACTCCCGCGTAGATGGTTAGTGCGTATAGGCCAAATGGCCAAACTCAGATCAAATACCCAGATCTCGTTAAGCGTGTTAAGTATCCGCGAACGTCGACCAGGGCCAGGCCCACCTCTCTCCTAGGTGGTCGGAACCTGCCCTGTCGCTCCGCCTCAAAGATCCACTCGCGGGTGCTCCTCAAACCGACCCGTCTTTAGTCACCACATGTATCATGTATAAAGTATATAGTATATACCCGTGATCAACTCCCGAGTGATCACGGCCCGATAGTATAGCATGGCAGACGGACAAGGATGTAGGGCCACTGATGAAAAACTAGCATCCTATACTAAGCATTAGGATTGCAGGTAAGGTAACAACAGTAGTAGCAAGGACAGGCTATGCATCAGTATAGGATTAACGGGAAGCAGTAACATGCTACACTACTCTAATGCAAGCAGTATAGAGAAGAGTAGGCGATATCTGGTGATCAAAGGGGGGGCTTGCCTGGTTGCTCAGACAAGGAGGGGTCGTCGATGTAGTCGATCACAGGGGTACCGGCATCGGTCTCAGGGTCTACCGGAAAGAAGTAACGGAAGGGGAACACAATAAATAACAGAGCAATCAAATGTAACAAAAAGCAAGAAGCGGCAATACGTTGTGCTAGAGGTGACCTAACGTAGGGATAGGTGGTACCGGTGAAGGGGGGAAACATCCGGGAAAGTATCCCCGGTGTTTCGCGTTTTTGGGCAGAGGAGCCGGAGGGGGAAAGTTGCGAGTTCGGTATGTTAGGGATGTGTGGCGGACGAACGGGCTACGTATCCGGATTTGCCTCGTCGTTCTGAGCAACTTTCATGTACAAAGTTTTTCGATCCGAGTTACGGTTTATTTTAAAATGATTTTCTAAAGTTTTATTAATTCTTGGAATTAATTATATAATTCAACATTATCCAGAATAGTAAAAGATGACGTCAGCATGACATCATGATGACATCAGCAGTCAACTAAGCAGTTGACTCGGTCAACTATGTGTGGGTCCCGCATGTCATTGATTGTTCAGCCTAATTAGTGTTTAACTAATCTAAGTACTGTTTAATTAAACTAATTAGTTAATTAGGTTAATCTGATTATGATTAATTAACTTAATTAATTCCTTAATTAATTAATTAATGTAATTATTATTGTTTATAAATTATTATTTTTTATATATAAACGTTCCAGGGGCTAGGCCCCACATGTCATTGGGTCAGGGGGCCTTAGCGGACGCCGGCGCTAGCGGGCAGCGGGTGTGGTGCCCATGCCCGAGGCCGTAGCCTGCCCGGGCGATGGGGGGGGAGCCGGGTACGGGCTCCGGCGGCCAAGGGCCGCGATGGCGCCGGCCGGAACAGGGCGGCAGGGCGGAGGCGGGACGGCGCGGCAGCAGGTGAGCGCTGTGGTGTCAGGGGAGCAGCAGCAGGGGAAAACGCGGCGCGGCGGTGACGACAACCTGATTGAGGGAGGAGGTGGGGGTCGTCGGAGAGGCTCACAGCGGAGCTCGTGGAGGGCTCGGTGAAGCCGGGGGAGGTCGAGGCCGTCCGGCGAGGTGGGGATGAGGACGACGGTTCCAGGCGGCGGCGGTTGGCGTCGGTGCGACGAGCACGATGTCCTGCGGAGCTCGGGGAGGAGGACGAGGACGCGAGGCCGTCGCGGCAACGGGCGACGGAATCGGGGGTGCGGGGCGACGCGGGATCGGGCCCCTCCCCGATCCAGAACCAGCCGAGCGTGGGGGGGCGCTGGGATGGAGGGTTGAGGAGGAGGGAGCTGGGCGGCGGTGGCGATGGTGAACGGCGGCGGGGCGACGGGGATCGAGGCGGAGAGGCTCCGGCGAGGTGGCTCCGGCAGGCGGCATCGGACGGCGTTGAGGTCGAGCCCTGATCCATTTCTGGATCGGGAAGGGGGCGAGGACGGGGAGGCGCGCGACGGGGTCAAGGCGACGATGGCGGGGCGGCGCCTGAGACGACGAGAGGCGTCGGGGAGCGCCGTCGGCAAAGTGGGCAGCGGGGGAGTGCGAGGAGCGAGGGGAGTGGGGGGGTTTGCCCCGATCCGATCGGGGAAGGGGAGAGCGGCGGGGGGGGGGGGGGGGGGGGGGGGGGGGGGGGGGGGGGGGGGGGGGGGATCGTGCTAGGGTTCGGTGCCCCCACGGGGTTATAGGCCAGGGGAGGGAGTGGGCCGGCCTGGCAGGCCACTGGCTGGGCCGAGGCCCAGTTAGCCTGGGGGGTTTCTTTTTTTTTATGTATTTTCTTTTCTTTTATTTATTTTCTTTTCTGTTTTGGCTAATTGTTTGGGCACCATATGAGTTTTGTAAAATATGAGAGTTGGCCCACAATTCACATCACAATATATCCTACCACCAAAAACTAGTTTGGGGTAATTATCATTTCATATTTATTTTTTTATTAATAAAAAGGTTAGTAAATAATGTTTTCAGCCACTGTTTGAGGTTGTTTAAGTCACTTATCAAATTTCAATAATGTTGTATACAATTTTATCATAGCCTCTGATTTATCTACTATTTATTGAACATTTTAGTTTTAATATTTGAAAATCTTTTATTGTTTGCTTGATTTTGATTTTGAATTTGAATCGGTTTCGAACTAACTCGAGATTAGCAACTATAAACGAGGTGACGTGGCATCATTAGTGTGGGATCACTGTAGCTTAATTATTCGGGCGTCACATTAAACAAGTGATGCTTATGAGATGATTATGATGCAGAATCAGTTACTAATTACTACTACTAATTTGAGGCTGTTACAACGATCTTGTTAATCCCATCATCATGAGCTTTAGTCAGTAAACTCTTCTTTTTGTCTATCTTGTCACAATCCAGTTCCCCTATAAAACTCCAAGAAAAAGAGTGAACAAAGAGCGACCATTGGTAACATTCTCATGGATGGCCTTGCGTCTAGCATACCATATGACCCAAAGAGTAATAAAACACAAGACTTGATCATGGTGCTCAAGTGTGTCGATCATGGTGGAAATGAAATCTTTTGCAATATGGTTAGACGATTGCTAATGTGGTCCACCAGGCAATCATCAGGTAGTGCACACACGCACAACCTATTAAATTGCACTAGATGAGCCAATGGCTCTATGAGTCAAGCCAAATTTCAAGGAGGGAGATCTATGGGCCCTGTCCAATTGTGACCATGAGAGGGCAGCTAGAAATACAGAAGAACGTGCAACGAGTGCAAATCCTATGCACCGCTCTTTGGAAGTGATAAAATAGCGGCCAAACTACGTCACTACTCCTGGCCGATGCATTAGCGACGTAACGAATGGTCGTCAGAAGGTTTCAGCCGACCACTCCGGTTTTGTGAAGCTTTTTGAACCATCTGCATAGTTTTGGGGAAGTTCCACAAGTTTCTTTCTTTCTTTCCTCTTTTTTTTCTACGGGTTTTCTATTTTTTATTTTCTTTCTTTCTTTTCTTTCTTTTCCTTCTTTTTTATTTTTATTTTTTAAATATTTGAACATCTTTTCAAATTCATGAGTACTTTTTGAATTGTAAACAACTTTAAAATTTGCAAACCTTTTTAAAAAATCAAAATTGTGTTTGTGAATTTTTTTTTCAAACTCGTGAATGTTTTTAAGATTCATGAACAATTTTAAAATTCATGAACATTTTTGTACTCACAATTTTTTAAAAAAATTGTGAACATTTTTTAATTTTGAGCATTAGTCAAATTTGTGAACATTTTTTTAAAATTGCGAAATATTATTAAAATTCATCAACATTAAAAAAATTGTGGACATCTTTAATCTTGAACATCAAATCATGAACATGTTTCAAATTCATGGATCTGTTTTGTAATTGTGAACGTTTTTTAAAATGCATGTACATTTTTCCAACTTGTGAACATTTTTTCAAATTCATATATTTTTTTCAAATCTGCAAAAAAAACATGTTCCAAGCGATCCGCAGGCTATGTTTTTATAGTACGCCCGGTAAATATTTTCTGAAGAACATACAACCTGCTACGATTTTTTGGAATGTAAAACGTTCAACCTGCCATAAAACCTGGTAGTGCAGGTGCCCTAAAACCTGGTAATTTGTGAGCATTTTTTAATTTGCGAGCATTTATTCAAAGCTGTGAACATTTTTTTAAATTTATTAAGATTTTAAAATTCACAAACAGTTTAAACTTCATGAACATCTTTAATCTTGAACATCAAATCATGAACACGTTTCAAATTCATGGATTGTGTTTGTAATTGTGAATATTTTTAAAAATTCATGTATGTTTTTCCAACTTCTAGATTTTTTCAAATTTGCAAATCAAGATGAGATCACGATTATTTTTTTAAAATCATGAATATTTTTCAAATTCTTGACATTTTTTAATTCACGAACATTTTTTCAAGATTGCAAACATTTTCCTAATTCACAGTTTTGTTTTAAATTCATGAACTTTTTTCCTGTCTGTGATTTGTTTTTAAAATTCACAACTATTTTTTGAATTCATGAACAAATTTTCAAGTTCATGAACATTTTTAAGCTCACGAACATTTTGAAAATCTGTGAAAATGTTCAGCTTTGTGAACGTTTCTAAAAATTTTTAATTTGTGTCATACGGAGTAGGACAAACTTAACTACTTCCCAGCGATCCGCTTGCTATGTTTTTTTAGTACAGCCTGGTAAAAAAATTACTGAAGAATTGTTAGGATCTAGATAGGGATTGGAGAAGGAAGGGGAAAACTATGGCGGCATCTCGTATTCACTCTCAAGTCTGTGATGTATTTGCTTACAGAGGAAGGATTGATTTACAAGCCAATGGCCTCAGCCATTACCAATTCGCCACCCAACACAATGACAGGATAGACTAATATAGGACTACACCCAGTTGCCGTCTGCGTAGCGAGTGGAAGGATGATGGGCTCTCTTGCTGGGCCGGCCCTCCTTGGTGATGAAGCGTACACCGGTCTCGTCGGTAGTGGCACTAGGCCCAGTGTTAACACTCCCCTTTCCTTGAAGTCCAGCTTGTCCCCAAGCTGGCGCCCGCGGAAAACGCTGCTTGAGTTCTTCTAAATCTTCCCATGTCGCCAAAGAATCCGGTTGATCAGACCATTGTATCAAGCCTTGTGGCACAGCAGCATCACCCCGGCGGCGCAACCGGCGATGCAGAACTCTCATAGGCACAGCAAACTGAGCATCAGGAGGAGGCAATTCAGATTGTACCTGACAATTAGTTCCCAGTGCCAACTTCAGTTGAGACGTGTAGAACTGGGTGGATCTTGCTTGCCGGTGGAAGCGCAAGACGATAGGCTGATGCACCTACTCGTTCCAGCACTTGATAAGGGCCATAGTATTTGAACAACAATTTGTGATGAGCACGTGGGGCCACAGAGGACTGAATGTATGGCTGCAACTTGAGAAAAACAGAATCACCCACAGCAAATACTCTGTCAGAACGTTTCTTATCTGCCTGGTGTTTCATACGAGTTCTAACGCGCTCCAAGTGTTGCTGAAGTAATCTCATCATAAGATCACGATCGCGAAGCCAGGTCTCCAGGTCAGGAATGGAACAAGTGTCATCTGCAGATAATCCAAAAGTTCTGGGAGACTGGCCGTATAGGACCTCGAATGGCGACTTCCCTTGCAAGGCAGAGTGAGGACTCGTGTTGTACCAGTACTCAGCAAGTGACAACCATTGAGCCCACTTCAGTGGGCAAGCATGAGTAAAACATCGCAGATAAGCCTCCAAACATTGGTTAACTCGCTCAGATTGACCATCGGTTTGGGGATGATGGGAAGAACTCATACGCAATTTTGTACCAGTGAGTGCTGCCATTTCTTTCCAAAACCTGCTAGTAAAAATCCGATCACGGTCCGTGACAATGGACTCTGGCATCCCATGCAGTTTGTGTATATTGTCCATGAAGGCTGCCGTCACTGTGGACACAGTAAAGGGATGTTGGAGACCAATAAAATGACTATATCTCGACAGTTTGTCAACAACGACGAGGACACAGTTGAAACGGCCAGAACAGGGCAAACCTTCAACAAAATCCATCGTGAGCATCTGCCAAAACTTACGAGGCACCGGTAAGGGTTCGAGGAGGCCTGGGTACTTGTTACGATCCGGTTTTGCACGCTAAAAAATCAAGCACTCCTGAACATATTGCTTCACTCGAGCTTTCATGTGCTTCCAGTAGAACAACTGCTTCAATCTGCGCAAGGTGACAGGGATACCTGAGTGGTCCCCAATCGGACTTGTATGAAATGCATCAAGTAATTTAGGAATCAGATCCACATCAGGAGGAAGCCATAATCGACCTTTGTAACGGATCAGACCATCTCGAAGAGAAAATGGATCATTTTCAGACCGCTGCACTGCCAATTTGACCAAAAGTTCACTTGCTTCAGCACTATCCTGATACACATCCAATATTTCCTGTATCCAAGCTAATGCATCCGCGGCACGATTGTCAATGCCTTTTTTGTACCTGATCTTGAACTGGAGTCCAAGCAATTTTGTGAACATTTTCTGCTGCCAACTAGTGTGTAACCTCTGGTCTTCCAGGTGTGATAAGCTGATATGGTCAGTAAGTATTAGGAATTCAGCATGTTGTAAATAAGTTCTCCATCGTTCCACTGCAAGAAGCACGGCCATATACTCTTTTTCATATGTAGACAGACCCTTGGTTCTGGGTCCCAATCCTTTGCTCACAAATGCAAGAGGGTGGCCATCCTGAAGTAGTACTGCACCCACTCCGGTATCACAAGCGTCAGTCTCAATTACGAACTGTTTCTGAAAATTAGGGAGTGATAATACAGGTGCTGTTGTGAGGGCTCGCTTTAGTTGATCAAATGCAGACTGGGCTTCAGAAGACCACACAAATGGAATATTTTTACGCAGGAGATGAGTCAAGGGCTGGCTGATCATACCATAGTGGCGAACAAACTTCCGGTAGTAGCCAGATAGCCCCAAAAAACCACGGAGTTCCTTCAAATTAGCAGGTACAGGCCATTTGACTACCACCTCAATCTTAGCAGGGTCAGTAGCTACGCCTTCCTCAGATACCACATAGCCCAGATAAGAAATGCTGCATTGTGCAAACGCACATTTAGACCCTTTGATTTTCCATTGGTGCTCCTGCAACAGGTCCAGCACTTGCTTCAAATGATGCAAGTGGTCCTCCAATGTAATACTAAATACCAGGATATCATCGAAGAACACCACAGCACATTTATTTGGTTCACGAAGCACTGGAGCTAAATCATCATTCATAACAGATTGGAATGTACATGGCCCTCCAGTCAGTCCAAATGCCAGGACTGTGAATTTATAGTGACCGTTGTGTGTGTGAAAAGCTGTCTTATACTCCTCACCCGGCGCAAGCCTGATCTGATGATATCCGGCACGAAGGTCCAGCTTCGAAAACCAGGACGCCCCAGTGAGCTCATCGAAAAGCTCATCGATCACTGGGAGCGGGTATTTGGACTTGAGTGTTAACAAATTAAGATGACGATAATCCACACACAACCGCCACGAGCCGTCTTTTTTCTTGACCATAATAATAGGTGAGGCAAACGGACTGGAGCTAGGAATAATGACCCCAGTTTGCAACATCTCCTGGACTTGTTTTTCAATTTCACTCTTTAGCTCCGGTGAATACCAGTAGGGTCGAATGTTCACAGGTCTAGCCCCTTCCATCAATGGTATTCTATGATCACAACTGCGCCGAGGGGGAAGTCCAGTTGGTGGTTCGAATACTGTAGTGTACTGATCTAATAGTTCCTGGAATTGTGCTGGAAGGGCTACGAGATCCTCTTTAACGTTCTCTGGCTGAACTAAATGGAGCTCCACCACAGTGCAACTAAAAGTTTCTGGAGGACAGCCTTGTAAGAACACCGAACGGCCATGATGATCAAAGGCTAGCCACTTCTCTAACCAATTAACTTGCATAGTACCCAAGGAGGACAGCCAATCCATTCCCACAATTCCATCATGATGTTGCAGAGGTAACACCTTAAAGTCACACTTGAACTCATGACCAGCAGCAGACCAGGCACAAGCAGGAATGATGTGAGTACAAGGAAGTGTACCTCCACCAGCAATCCTGACAGTTTGTTGTGCAGGCAGTAATTGCTGGCCTGCAATGTGAGCAGCCAACCGAGCACTGATGAAAGAATGAGAACTACCTGAATCCACCAGAAGCACCACTGCATGACCACCCAATTGGCACTCTAATCTGATTGCATTAGTTCCCCCTTGAACTTGTTGTGCTTCAGCTGACAGTACCATTAAATCCATATCACTATCATCCGAATCCATGTTATCCAAGGCACAAAATTCCAACATTTCTTGCACCACGTGTAGCTGAACTGTAGTGTTGCACTTATGGTCGCGCCCCCAACGCTCACCACAGATGAAACAAAGTCCTTTAGCTCTGCGGTATGCTTTGAGTGTTGCCAACTTGTCCTATGAACCGGTGGCCTTAGACTTGTCTGATGTTTTGTGCTCTTTGACATGCTTCGATGGCACCATCCTGTCTGAATGAGGAAACATAGGTGTAGTATACTTCTTGGATACAGTTTCAGCTTCATGGCCCCCCATTTCCTCCTGAACAGCAGCAATGGAATAAGCTGTGTCCAAATTCGCTGGGCGCTGTACTGCTACAACCATTCTCACATTGACTTTCAGACCATCGATGAAACGGGTGGTGTAATGCAGCATATCAGGCTCAGGCTCATACGCTGTCAACTGGTCCATAAGTTCAGAAAATTGGTTGATGTACTCTTCCACTGTCCCTGTCTGTTTCAGCCGGTACAGTTTGCGCACTAGGGACTGATGTTGGTTGTGGCCAAAACGATTCAGAACTGCAGTACAAAAATCCTCCCATGACGATCGAACAAATTTGTGTTGAACTGACAATAACCAGCGCGTTGCTGCTCCTTCGAATTGCATAGCGGCAACAGCAATCCAGAGATCCGGGTCAGTGTCAAACATGGCAAAATAGTCCACACACCGCGTTTGCCAAAGCTTTGGATTCTCTCCATCAAATTTTGGGAAATCAACAGAAGGAGGTTTCCCATGGCCTGACGAACTGTTCCTCCGCTCGCGGTGCAATAGACTGGAAAATGATGAACTCGGCCGCGGTAATTCAGGTATACCTCTAGCGGCCGGCGGAACATACAGTGCTTGCGTACTCGAACCTGGTCCTCTGGTCGACAGCGACGCCTTGAATCCTGCCTGATTCGCCTCTGCCGTGGCCGTCGGCGAACGCTCGGATCCCTCCAAATCGCTGGAGCGGAAGGTGGTGCTCTTGGCAGTGCGGAGGTCCTGAATTTGCTTGAGGAGGTCGGCTTCCGCCCCGTCGGTGTACGCCTGCATATCGTTGACGACCGTCCCCATCGCCGCCTCCACCGCCTTGTCGACCGCCGCCCCGACGGAACGCGACACCACAGCATCGACGGTGCTCCCCACCGCCGCCACGATGAGCGCGTCGAGCTCCTTCTGGTGACGTAGATGGGCCGCCTCGCTTGCCTGGGTTATGGTCTCGTAGATCGCCTTGCCCTCGGCGCTCAGGTGCTCCATGAGCTCCTGCCGTCGGCGCGCCGCCGCCGCTGCCAACCGCGTCTCGTGGCTGTGATCCAGCGTGAAGTAGGTGGGAATTTTGGGCTCTGAGTACCAATTGTTAGGATCTACTCCCTCCGTTTCTAAATATTTGTCTTTCTAGATATTTTAAACAGACTACCACATACGGATGTATGTAGATATATTTTAGAGTATAGATTCACTCATTTTGCTCCGTATATAGTCACTTGTTAAAATATCTAGAAAAACAAATATTTAGGAACGGAGGAAGTAGATAGGGATTGGAGAAGGAAGGGGAAAACTATGGCGGCATCTCGTATTCACTCTCAAGTCTGTGATGTATTTGCTTACAGAGGAAGGATTGATTTACAAGCCAATGGCCTCAGCCATTACCAATTCGCCACCCAACACGATGACAGGATAGACTAATATAGGATTATACCCAGTTGCCGTCCGCGTAGCGAGTGGAAGGATGATGGGCTCTCTTGCTGGGCCGGCCCTCCTTGGTGATGAAGCGTACACCGGTCTCGTCGGTAGTGGCACTAGGCCCAGTGTTAACAAGAACATACAACCGGCTACGATTTTTTGGAATGTAAAACGTACAACCTGCCGTAAGACCTGGTAGTGCAGGTGCAGGTGCTACGCGGGAACGAGTAATCCCAAGCCTGTCCGTAGAGGTCATTTTTATTGAGCCTCGGAGCTTGCCAAGTGATGCGTCCACCCATCGCTATGTATCACACGCTAGGCACATATTCGGAATTTCGTTTATTTTCTCCACTTGTTTTCGCGTTTAGTGACATTCTCTCCCACCTTTGGTTCCACGTTCCCCTCCTTGCTTGTTCTTGTATCCAGTTAGCACATCATTTTTCCATCAAATGGAATTAAGACCGGAAGAGGTAAGACAAAGTATAGCTCTCACTTCCTGGTAATATGTTGTAGGTCAAAGCACAAATTTTAGAGGAAAATGTAGAGAAACTAACACCAACTGAAGCGGAAATTTCTCGGTGGCTATGGTGGTGTGCGAATTGTTTCCGAAATAAAACAATATTGATTCATGACGTGCCTGCGACGGGGAAGCCAATTCCCCGGCGCGTGGACGGGAACATAGCGAACAGGAAGCTCCCCGCCGCTCCGGCAGACATGGGCACTGCGGCGAGCAGCTGCCTCGTCGTGGCGGACTCCACGGGGTAGAAGCACGCCACGACGTTGCTGTCCACCATGGCCACGGCCAGGAACACCACGAACGACAGCACCCCGTGCAGCACGTCCCTCGCGCGAAGCCGGTATCTCTCGTCCCGCGGTGGCATCTGCTGGGCGCCGTCGATGAGTCTCAGGCGGCCGCTGGGCGTGACGAAGCCGTAGCGCACGGTGCCCGTCTCGTCGCGGTAGCTGTCGGTGAAGCAGAGGAGGAAGCACGAGAGGGCACAGGCGCCGATGAGGCAGCCGGTGAGCGCGCGGTTGGCGGCCGTGCAGGTGCCGTCGGCGGTGAAGGTCGGCGAGAGGAATTCGAAGGCCAGCACGGCGCCGGTGGGGAGGTGCTTCGCGAGGTCCGCGGTGCTGCTCAGAGCCTTGCCTAGGACGGTTGTTGTTTGTGTCCGGCCGTCTCCATTGCCGAGCAGTGGAGCCTGCTGCGCCGCCGGGGACGACTCGGGGTCGACGGCTGGCCGGGACGACATTGGATTAGGAGCAATGGGATTAATGGAGCTGTGCAGTGCAGCCTTCGGATTTATTGCTCCAATTCGGTAGCACTTTACGTACCATGTGTGCAATGGAATATTTGTTCACGTGATGAAACAAGGCCTCGTTATGCTTGGACTGAACAAGGGAAGAACTTTTGTGACTTGCGATTTGAGACTACCTAAGAGCACCTTGGTGACTTGGGATTTGGCATCACCGCATAGCATCTCTAGTCCTTCCTTGGAACTTAGGCCCCGTTTAGAACAAGGGAAAATCGCAGGAATTTTGCAGGATCGAATTCCTATTAAAAAAATAAAATCAACACAGCTGTTTGGAACAGAGGAATGGCTTACCAAGATTCCTATATAATGTGGCTGTCAATTGGAATTTTGCGTGGCAACTACTATGAGATCGCATCCCTTCGAGGACCGAAATGCTTAAGCGGCATGGCCCGGGTGATGGCATGTGCCCCGTGTGCACGGTACCGGAGACTAGGACTTATATCTTATTCTCATGTACGGCGGCACTAGGGCTTGACTGTGAGGCCCTCGACCTCGCGGAGTTCCTCCAGACCAGAGCTACCCAAGCTGTCGCCTATTCTGACTTATCTTTGTGGTGATGTTGTTGACTTTATGTGAAGGAGCTTGGTTTCCCTATGTTTGGTTTTGGTAATTAATGACAATTCCTATGGACTAATGGTTAATTTGAGCTATAGATTTGAAGGGCTCGTCCATCGGCATTAATTGAAGACCATTTGTTGGTTTCAAGGTTATTAGAAGGAGATTTTTGTGTTGACTAAGGTTCTATTCGAGGTGTAATCCAAACATCGGTCATATTAGTGTTGAGCCTGTTACAAGTATGTCTTGAAGTAGAAGATTGTGTGAACATTCATGTTTACCTTCAAGACATCATCTTTACAAAGAGAGAAGATTGGATACATGGTTGATCAAGTCAAAGTAAAAGAGTGGATTCAAGTTGATCAATACACAAAGCGCTGGAAATGTACCGAGTGGGATCAAATGATCTCACAATATGGTAAACATTGGTCATTACACTTTGTAAAGTAACCCATGATCTGTTTGTGTGGTGGTTCTATGTGGGGTTAGTTATTTTTTCATGGGCTTGTATTAAGAGGAAGATCTTATATAACACATGGAGGAGGATGACATCAAGTGGTGATTGTCATCAAGGTTGAGTTGTGCAAGTTCAAGTGGAGTATCACGAAGTGATCACATGTTTGAAGTTTGCCGTCCATTCTGGCGATGATGGACTTGTGAAGATGTGCCTAAGAGAGGCTCACCCATAGTGGAGTATGGGGGAGCAATTTACTAGTATACATCGAGTCGGCGGAATCAAGAAAGGTGGTTTAATTTGAGAAGGTCAAGATCGTTATCATCTAGCTCAAGTGGATTATGCGCAAAGAAAATATTTGTTCATGATGGTTTTTCTATTTTACCGGTCTCATGGTGTTAGTTGGTAGACCCAATTATAGGATTGATAGTCGTACTATGAAGGGGGGCTCTCGAGTGAGTAGCTTGTTCGTATCGTTCGTAGAGAGCTCAAACATTTGCATGCTTGGCATCATCTTTCTTGGTTATTGTTTGGCTTTTCTCTTTGTGAAGTTTTAGAGCTTGTGTCGTTACAAGCTCTAGTTCATGGAAAAACGATTTTCTATGCATCTTTTATTGCGCTTTTGGTGTTCGAGATTTTACCGGTCTTATTTGAGGAAGGCTTCTCACCGTTATATTCTGGTTATTTTCTCCATTGCTAGTTCTTAAAATTTCTATCAGGCTTGTGTTAGCCCCCGTCGTTAGCTTTCCAGCAAACTTGATTTTGTTGGAATCGAAATTCGTTTGCAAAAGTTATGAACGTTTCGAGTTTATCAATTCACACACTTCTCTGCCACCCCCGGGTGCCCGACCCCCTGCCTCCTCTCGGCCGACCCCGGGTATTTATACCCCCTTCTTCCAACTTCAACCCTAATCCTTTTGCAAGTTTCCCCCCACCATTGTTGACCTCTTGGAGTTTGCTAACTCTCAATTCCTCCTATGATTCTTGATTCTTTTTTAGGGAAAAGAGAGAGAGGATACCTAGATATATATTTACACCAATAATTTTCTCCTGTAAGTGAGGGGAACCTTGTGGATCTAGATTTTGGAGTTCTTTGTTGTTCTCCTCTTTTGTTCTTCCTCTCATATTCCTCCATGACATTTATTGTTGTGGTGTGATTTGGGAGAGGACTTGAGCACTCCGTGTGCCCTTGCCATTGCATTTGGTGCATCGGTTTGAGTTCTCCACGATGATACATGGAAGTGAAAGTTGAGAAGCTTATTACTCTTGGGTGTTTGGACACCCTAGAGCTTGTGCCTCTCAGTTGCTTTGGCTCCCTAGACGGCTGGTGGTGTCGCGAAGCTCAATTATTGTGGCATAAAGCTCCGGACAAGCGTCCGGGTCTCCAATTTTGCTGTGGAGATTGCCCCGAGCAAACTGTAAGGGTTGGTGACCGCCCCCAAGGGTTGTCATTTGTACGGGTTCGGTGACCGCCCTCAAGGGTCCCTTAGTGGAATTATGGCACCTTGCATTGTGCAAAGGCGTGAGGAGATCACGGTGGCCCTAGTGGCATTTTAGGGAGCATTGTGCCTTCACACCGCTCCAAACGGAGATTAGCATCCACAAGGGTCTGAACTTTGGGATACATCATTGTCTCTGCGTGCCTCGGTTATTGATACGTCTCCAACGTATCTATAATTTTTTATTGTTCCATGCTGTTATATTATCATTCTTGAATGTTTTATAATCATTTTATAGTCATTTTATATCTTTTTTGGTACTAACCTATTGACATCGTGCCAAGTGCCAGTTGCTATTTTTTGCATGTTTCTTACATCGCAGGAAATCAATACCAAACGGAGTCCAAACGCAGTGAAACTTTTTGTGGATTTTTTATGGACCAGAAGACAGTGGGCCGAAGAAGCGCCTGGGGGCTGCTCCGAGGGTAGCACAACTCACCAGGGCGCGCCTGGGCCACCCAGGTGCCCACTGGACCGTCTTTTTGCCCTATAAATTCCCAAATATTCCAAAAATCCTCAGGGTTAAACTAGATCAGAAGTTCCGCCGCCGCAAGGCTCTATATCCACCGAAAACCAATCTAGACCCCGTCTGGCACTCTGTCGGAGGAGGAAATCATCACTGATGGCCATCTTCATCATCCCGGCGGCCACCATGATGAGGAGGGAGTAGTCCACCCTTAGGGCTGAGGGTTTGTACCACTAGCTATGTGTTTAATCTCTTTCTCTCGTGTTCTTGAGATGTCACGATCTTGATGTATCACGGGCTTTGTTAATATAGTCAGATCATATGGTGTTTCCCCCTCTCTATCTTGTTGTGAATTGAGTTTTCCCTTTGAGATTTCGTTTTATCGGATTGAATACTTTTATGGATTTGAGAACACTTGATGTATGTCTTGCTATGAATACTCGTGGTGACAACGGGGTATCATATTGATTCACTTGATATGTGTTTTGGCACTCAATGTCGGTGTCAAAACCGGCGGATCTCGGGTAGGGGGTCCCGAACTGTGCGTCTAAGGCGGATGGTAACAGAAGGCGGGGGACACAATGTTTACCCAGGTTCGGGCCCTCTCGATGGAGGTAATACCCTACTTCTTGCTTGATTGATCTTGATGATATGAGTATTACAAGAGTTGATCTACCACGAGATCGGAGAGGCTAAACCCTAGAAGCTAGCCTATGGTATGATTGTTGTTGTCCTACGGACTAAAATCCTCCGGTTTATATAGACACCGGAGGGGGCTAGGGTTACACAGAGTCGGTTACAAGGGAGGAGATCTACATATCCGAATTGCCAAGCTTGCCTTCCACGCAAAGGAGAGTCCCACCCGAACACGGGACAAAGTCTTCAATCTTGTATCTTCATAGTCCAACAATCCGGCCAAGGGATATAGTCCGGCTGTCCGAGGACTCCCTAATCCAGGACTTCCTCAGTAGCCCCTGAACCAGGCTTTAATGACGATGAGTCTGGGGCGCAGATTGTATTCGGCATTGCAAGGCAGGTTCCTCCTCCGAATACTCCATAGAAAATTTTGAACACAAGGATAGTGCCCGGCTCTGCAAAACAAATTCTACACACCACCGTAGAGAGTATAATATTTCCACAAATCTAATCTGACAACTTTTCATAATGTGACATCACGCCATGGCCCCGGTCATTATTCGAACCGTTTTTTCTCAACCAGCCACTGCACGTGTTGCGAGGCGGTTTTATTGGCACGTCTTGTCGAAGAAGAGATCGTGTCCCCTTATCACGGGATTCTCATCAATACGGGTGTGGGTAACCCAATCGTTCCCGTTAGTACGACTCCTTGATTTTAGGCAAGTTCCAAACGGCCACGCGGAGGACGCTTGATATTCGCCCTCTTTATAAAGGGGCCAAAGTCTATCCTTTTCTTCTCGCGCTCAATCCCCCCTTCCCCCACCCTGAGTTCCAACACCCAAGGCTCAGGCGAAGCGCTTCGGACCTTCAGTCATGTCCGGATCCAACCTTTAGGGCCAGTGGATGGCTTCCTCTGTCACAGAGGAGGACATCAAGAAGCTAAGGGAGGCTAGGTATCTGACCGCCGAAATCTCGCACAGGCTGCCTGCCCGAGGGCAGGTCATCCCCACTCCCTAACCCAACAAGAGTGTCGTATTTGTTTCCCACTTCCTTCTAGGGCTAGGCTTTAGTCTTGAACCCTTCATCAGAGGGCTCATGTTCTATTATGGCCTCGACTTCCACGATCTAGCTCCGGATTCCATTCTTCACATCTCGTCGTTTATCGTCGTATGTGAGGCCTTCCTCCGCATCACCCCATACTTCGGATTATGGCTCAAGACCTTCAATGTGAAGCCGAAGATGATCGATGGGCGACACGCAGAATGCGGAGGTGCCACAATAATCAAAGGCGTCGATGCACCATGGCCAAAGGGTTCCTTCCCGGAGATATCCAACATATGGCAGCGGGAGTGGTTTTACATCACAGCTCCCCGAAGTACTAAGTGGGTGGTTGCCCCGGCCTTCCGTTCGAGCCCCCACCACAACTAGCGTCATGGGTCAACAAGGGGCTAGACTGGGGGCCGGTTAATGACGTGCTGACATTGCAAAGTCGCATACGAGATCTCCTCAAGAGGGATGTCGGTCTCGTCAAAGTAATGCAAGTTATGCTAGTTCGGCGGGTCCTGCCATGCCAACGTCGATCTCTCCGTATGTGGGAGTTCAACCCGGAAGGACCGCAAACTATTCAGCAGTTCTTCGGTGTGACGCTCAAAGAGATGTATGGATTGTTCTTCGGATCATGAATAAAGTGTCCGGATACCACTGAGGATGCGGGTCTCAACTGTAATCGTCCAGATACCCAGGTAAGTATTTTCACGACCGAACACACTGTCTTTTCATTTGCCATAACATAATTCTGAAAGAATTGCTCTTGGCCAGGACTGGGTAAGAAAGGCAAAGATGATCAGGTGTTCGGCCCCCCTTCCCGAGGGCTCGCCAGATCCCGTACTAGCCAGGATGCTGGAGTGCGCGCCTTATCAAGTGCCCTCGGGGGAAGATAAAGGGAGAGACGAAAAAGCCGAAAGCGAGCCTCATGTATTACTCATTCAAACCGGGGGAATTAGTGCCTCCACGAAGGAGGATGATCGGGGAGAAGAATCTGAAATTCCCTCTCCCCAAGGAAGGAAAAGGACCGCTCCCGAAGACTTGGAAACAAGGGTTTCCAAACGAGAGAAGAGACCCTTGCCAGGGGGCCCTGACCCGGAGGGCATTCCTTCCGCACTGTGCCCGCAAGGGGATCAGCCCTCCATCGAGCTATAAGTGAACAAAATTACTTTTGACAAATATATTTTGTTTTGTCTCCGCGGATGATAACCGAGACATATGTCTTGCAGTCCGGATCGTAGCCCTTCCCGACAGAGTTCGTCTTCGGGGGATCTTCTTACGGAGATGATGGAGAGCAAAATGCCTCCCCTTGTCTCCCCGCCTCCTGGTGCGGATGACCCTGAAGTGTCATCACAGAGGATTTCTCCTGATCCGCTGAGGCCAGAAGGTAACCCTTCGGCCACCCGAAGTCCAGAATATTCGGCTCCTAAGGGGAGCAATAGAAAGAGTCCGGGATTTTCTGGTGCGCAACCAGACGTACTGACGGGTCTTTTGGAGCGAGCGGCTATCTCAGAGGAGCATCATACTTTAATGGGTATGGTGGTTGAGAGGATCTCATCCGCCAAAAATGGGTTGCATGAAGCTTTTACGAGCCTGCTAAAAGGCTTTGAGGTATGCAAAGTAATGTAAAAAAATTGACGGTACCGCACACGCTAGGTGTGATCTATGCAGGTAGTAGCCCCTGAGACTCTGGTTGCTGTCCTGAGGCGGCAAACAGAGGATCATAGTCCCAGGTATTGATCGCGCTGCTTTCATGTGCAGGCAGCGGACGGTCCGGTGGCTGGCCGGACTGCTGAATTGGCCGGACTAAGCCGACAACTGGACGTGGCAGATGCTGACATTGCGCTTGTGAACAAGCAGCTTGACGAGGCACAGGGTATGTATTTTCGGGTGGTCAACAAGTATTAAGAGGAGCATGATGCTAGTGTCAATAATATGTTTTGACTGCAGATGGAGCTGCCGCCGTGGAGACCCTTCGGGCGGAACTTGCCCGAGCCAAGGAACAAGCCAGGAGAAGTGATGGGCCACCCTAAAGGCGGCCGAAGACTTAAGAGTCGAACAGGCTGCTCATCGCAAGAGCGAAGATGAAATAGCCAAGATGGCTGTTGAGCTGAAAGATGCCACCGGCCGATATGAGCTTCTTGAAAAGGAAAGCCAAGTGAGAGCGGCTGGCCTGAAGAGAGCCGTGGAGGCAGCCAAGGAAACCCGTTTTAAAATCAGAGCGGCAGAGGAGGAGCTCCGTCAAGCCGGAGATATCATGGCTGGGAAGCCCTTTTGTTGCGGACGAAGTTCGGAGATCTGAAGTATGCCCCTCTGGATCGATTATGGAGTGCTGCAGATGCGTATGCGGACCTGGCAATGAGTGCTGCTGATGCGACTGCGTTTTTCAAAGATCAAGAAGATCACGAAGTAGAGAAGTTGTTCTGGTCGCAGTTCAGTGCTCCGACGCGTCCGTTGTCTTAAATGAGCAAATGGCCGAGTGGGCTGAGCTCCATAGGTTGTCCGGGCTTGCCATGAGGTCTTTCGTGGATCATCTTTGGCCGGAAGGAGCAAAGCCGAATAGTTATTTTGGTTTAGTGCAACGATTCCTTGGTGATGTGCAGCATATCGATGTCGTAAAGAGGTCGGCGTGCATAGAGGGTGCGCGGATGGCTCTTGCCCGTGTTAAGACATACTGGGCAGAGAAGGATGCCACCGCTATTGCACCCCCGGGTCCGGCCGTAGGCCAGGTCTCGGCTGAGCACTATTTAGAAGAATTCCTAGAAGGCGCTCGTTTAATAGAGGCTTAGTGCTCGAAGAGTATCATGTTCGATTGACATGTATCCCTATTGTAAAAATAATATTATTTGAATTATACAGGCTGTATTTATTGCCTGAAGGTATTATGATGCCTCCTGTGTGGCCGTTTATGTAAGTATATAACCTGAAAGTTTGCAGTCGTCGGCTTCAGCCCCCACGCACATAATGCGGGGGTGTTCGGAAAAGAGCGTATTCACACTTGATCCAACGTCTTGGTCCATGAAGGAGGTCATAGCGCGACGAACAAGGCAATTGGACTATATTGCTTTAACACTTTCACTTAGCCATAGGAGTTTGACAGTGGGGCTACTATATAGCCCCTGGTACTTCCGCGCTTATCCGGATACGGTGCGCGTACATACATGACCGGGAAACTGCTACGTCTTGAGCTTGTGTTGGTTTTCCCCGAAGAGGAAGGGATGATGCAGCAAAGTAGCGTAAGTATTTCCCTCAATTTTTGAGAACCAAGGTATCAATCCAGTAGGAGCCCACGCTCAAGTCCCTCGTACCTGCACAAAGTGATAGCTACTCGCAACCAACGCGATTAGGGGTTGTCAAGCCCTTCATGGTCACTTAAGAGAGTGAGATCTGATAGATAGAATATTTTTGGTATTTTTGATATAAAGATGCAAAGTAAAAAGTAAAAGCAAAGTAAATAGCAAAATAATATAAAAGTGATGGAGATTGATATGATGAGAATAGACCCGGGGGCCATAGGTTTCACTAGTGGCTTCTCTCAAGAGCATAAGTATTCTACGGTGGGTGAACAAATTACTGTTGAGAAATTGATAGAATTGAGCATAATTATGAGAATATCTAGGCATGATCATGTATATAGGCATCACGTCCGTGACAAGTAGATCGAAACGATTCTGCATCTACTACTATTACTCCACTCATCGATCGCTATCCAGCATGCATCTAGAGTATTAAGTTAAAAACAGAGGAACACCTTTAGAAAGATGACATGATGTAGAGAGATAAATTCATGCAATATGAAATAAACCCCATCTTGTTATCCTCGATGGCAACGATACAATACGTGCCTTGCTGCCCCTTCTGTCACTGGGTAAGGACACCGCAAGATCGAACCCAAAGCTAAGCACTTCTCCCATGGCAAGAACTACCAATCTAGTTGGCCAAACCAAACGGATAATTCAAAGAGACTTGCAAAGATAACCAATCATACATAAAAGAATTCAGAGAAGATTCAAATATTATTCATAGATAGACTTGATCATAAACCCACAATTCATCAATCTCAACAAACACACCGCAAAAAGAAGATTACGTCGAATAGATCTCCACAAGAGAGGGGGAGAACTTTGTATTGAGATTCAAAGAGAGAGAAGAAGCCATCTAGCTACTAACTATGGACCCGAAGGTCTGAGGTAAACTTCTCACACTTCATCGGAGGGGCTAGGATGATGTAGAAGCCCTCCGTGATGACGTCCCTCTTCCGGCGGAGCTCCGGAACAGGCCCCAAGATGGGATCTCGTGGATACAGAAAGTTACGGCGGTGGAATTAGGTTTTTGGCTCCTGTTCTGATCGTTTGGGGGTACGTGTGTATATATAGGAGGAAGGAGTACGTCGGTGGAGCACCGAGGGGCCCACGAGGCAGGGGGCGTGCCCTAGGGGGTGCGCCCCCCACCCTCGTGACCACCTCTTTGATCCCTTGCAGTAGGGTCCAAGTCTCATGGATCACGTTCGGTGAGAAAATCACGTTTCCAAAGATTTTATTCCGTTTGGACTCCGTTTGATATTCTGTTTATCCGAAACACTGAAATAGGCAAAAAACAGCAATTTTGGGCCGGGCCTCCTGTTAATAGGTTAGTCCCAAAAATAATATAAAAGTGGAAAATAAAGCCCAATATAGTCCAAAACAATAGATAATATAGCATGGAGCAATCAAAAATTATAGATATGTTGGAGACGTATTAGGCATCCCCAAGCTTAATTCCTGCTCATCCTCGAGTAGGTAAATGATAAAAAAAGAATTTTTGATGCGGAATGCTACTTGGCATAATTTCAATGCAAATCTTCTTAATTGTGGTATGAATATTCAGATTAGAAAGATTCAAGACAAAAGTTTATATTGACATAGGAAATAATAATACTTCAAGCATACTAACAAAGCAATTATGTCTTCTCTAAATAACATGGCCAAAGAAAGTTATCCCTACAAAATCATATAGTCTGGCTATGCTCCATCTTCCCCACACAATGTATTTAAATCATGCACAACCCCGATGACAAGCCAAGCAGTTGTTTCATACTCTAACTTTTTCAAAACTTTTTCAATCTTCACGCAATACATGAGCGTGAGCCATGGATATAGCACTATAGGTGGAAAAGAATGGTGGTTGTGGAGAAGACAAAAAGGAGAAGATAGTCTCACATCGACTAGGCGTATCAACGGGCTATGGAGATGCCCATCAATAGATATCAATGTGAGTGAGTAGGGATTGCCATGCAATGGATGCACTAGAGCTATAAATGTATGAAAGCTCAACAAAAGAAACTAGTGGGTGTGCATCCAACTTGCTTGCTCACGAAGACCTAGGGCAATTTGAGGAAGCCCATCATTGGAATATACAAGCCAAGTTCTATAACGTAAAATTCCCACTAGTATATGAAAGTGACAACATATGAGACTCTCTATATGAAGAACATGATGCTACTTTGAAGCACAATATATGAGACTCGCTATATCATGGTGCTACTTTGAAGCACAAGTGTGGAAAAAGGATAGTAGCATTGCCCCTTTTTTATTTATTTATATTTTTTGGGGCCTTCTTTTTTTCTTTGGCCTTTCCCTTTTTTTTGGGACATTGCTCTATTGAATGATGATCATCACACTTCTATTTATTTACAACTCAATGATTACAACTCGATACTAAAACAAAGTATGACTCTATATGAATGCCTCCGGCGGTGTACCGGGATATGCAATGAATCACGAGTGACAAGTATGAAAGAATTATGAACGGTGGCTTTGCCACAAATACTATGTCAACTACATGATCATGCTAAGCAATATGAAAATGATGGATGTGTCATGATGAACTGGATGGTGGAAAGTTGCATGGCAATATATCTCGGAATGGCTATGGAAATGCCATAATAGGTAGGTATGGTGGCTGTTTTGAGGAAGGTATATGGTAGGTGTATGATACCGGCGAAAGTTGCGCGGTATTAGAGAGGCTAGCAAGGGTGGAAGGGTGGGAGTGCGTATAATCCATGGACTCAACATTAGTCATAAAGAACTCATATACTTATTGCAAAAATTTAAAAGTTATCAAAGCAAAGTATTACGTGCATGCTCCTAGGGGGATAGATTGGTAGGAAAAGACCATTGCTCGTCCCCGACCGCCACTCATAAGGAAGACAATCAATAAATAAATCATGCTCCGACTTCATCACATAATGGTTCACCATACGTGCATGCTACGGGAATCACAAACTTCAACACAAGTATTCTTTAAATTCACAACTACTCAACTAGCATAACTTTAATATTATCACCTCCATATCTCAAAACAATTATCATGCTTCAATCTTTTCTTAGTATTCAACAAACTCAAAAGAAAGTTTCACAAATCTTGAATACCAAGCATATTATTATTAGGCAAATTACCATGCTATTAAGAGACTCTCAAATTAATTTAAGTGAAGCATGAGAGATCAATAGTTTCTTTAAAACGAATCCACCACCGTGCTCTAAAAGATCTAAGTGAAGCACATAGAGAAAAATTATCTAGCTCAAAGGATATAAGTGAAGCACATAGAACAAAATTATCTAGCTCAAAGGATATAAGTGAAGCACATAGAGCAAAATTATCTAGCTCAAAGGATATAAGTGAAGCACATAGAGCAAAATTATCTAGCTCAAAGGATATAAGTGAAGCACATAGAGCAAAATTATCTAGCTCAAAAGATATAAGTGAAGCACATAGAGCAAAATTATCTAGCTCAAAGGATATAAGTGAAGCACATAGAGCAAAATTATCTAGCTCAAAGGATATAAGTGAAGCACATAGAGCAAAATTATCTAGCTCAAAGGATATAAGTGAAGCACATAGAGTATTCTATCAAATTTTAGTTCATGTATGGCTCTCTCAAAAGGTGTGTACAGCAAGGATGATTGTGGCATACTAACAAATAAAGACACAAATAATACAAGATGCTCCAAGCAAAACACATATCATGTTGGTGAATAAAAATATAGCTCCAAGTAAATTACCGATGGAAGTGGACGAAAAGAGGGGATGCCTTCCGGGGCATCCCCAAGCTTTGACTTTTTGGTGTCCTTGGATTATCTTGGGGGTGCCATGGGCATCCCCAAGCTTAGGCTCTTGCCACTCCTTGTTCCATGATCCATCAAAATAATTCACCCAAAACTTGAAAACTTCACAACACAAAACTCAAAATAGAAAACTCGTAAGCTCCGTTAGCGAAAGAAAACAAAAGACCACTTAAAGGTACTATAATGAACTCATTCTTTATTTATATTGGTGTTAAACCTACTGTATTCCAAATTCTCTATGTATTATAAACTATTTTACTAGCCATAGATTCATCAAAATAGGCAAACAACACACAAAAAACAGAATTTTTCAAAAACAGAACAGTCTGTAGTAATCTGTATCTAGCGCAAGATCTGGAACCCCAAAAATTCTAAAATAAATTTATGGACGTGAGGCATTTATCTATTAATCATCTTCAAAAAGAATTAACTAAATAGAACTCTTCAAATAAAAATGACAGCAGTTCTCGTGAGCGCTAAAGTTTCTGTTTTTACAGCAAGTTCAACAAGACTTTCCCCAAGTCTTCCCAACGGTTCTACTTGGCACAAACACTAATTAAACACAAAAAACACAACCAAAACAGAGGCTAAATAATTTATTTATTACTAAACAGGAGCAAAAATCAAGGAATAAAAATAAAGTTGGGTTGCCTCCCAACAAGCGCTATCGTTTAACGCCCCTAGCTAGGCATAACGAGCAAGAATAGATCTAGGTATTGCCATCTTTGGTAGGCAATCCATAAGTGGATCTCATGATAGTTTCATATGGTAATTTTATTTTATTTCTTGGAAAGTGTTCCATGCCCTTTTTTTAATGTAAATTGAAATCTAATATTCCCTTCCTTCATATCAATAATCGCACCAACCGTTCTAAGGAAAGGTCTACCAAGAATAATAGGGCAAGAAGGATTGCAATCCATATCAAGAACAATGAAATCTACAGGCACATAATTCTTATTTGCAACAATAAGAACATCATTAATTCTTCCCATAGGTTTCTTAATAGTGGAATCCGCAAGATGCAAGTTTAGAGAGCAATCATCAAAATTACGGAAATCTAGTAAATCACACAAAGTCTTGGGAATAGTAGAGACACTAGCACCCAAATCACACAAAGCATAAAACTCATGATCTTTAATTTTAATTTTAATAGTTGTTTCCCACTCATCATAGAGTTTTCTAGGGATAGAAACTTTCAACTCAAGTTTTCCTTCATAAGATTGCATCAAGGCATCAACAATATGTTCGGTGAAGGCTTTATTTCGACTATAAGCATGTGGAGAATTTAGCACGGATTGCAACAAGGAAATACAATCAATCAAAGAGCAATTTTCATAATTAAATTCCTTGAAATCCAATATAGTGGGTTTAGCAACATCTAGATTTTTATTTCTTTCCATCCCACTTTCATCAATTTCATCATTAAGATCTAAACACTCCGAATTTTTAGAACGCCTTCTAGGTAAAGGAAGATCATATTCAGTTTCATCAAGATTCATATTGAAAAATAAAGATTTAATAGGAGACACATCAATAACTTTTAGATCTTCATCTTGATTTTCATAGGAATTAGAAGAACACGCTTTAATAAAGGCATCTTTGGAAGCACGCATCCTAGCGGTTCTTTCTTTACACTCATCAATTGAAATTCTCATGGATTTTAGAGACTCATTAATATCATGCTTAGGTGGAATAGATCTAAGTTTCAAAGCATCAACATCAAGAGCAATTCTATCAACGTTCCTAGCCAAATCATCAATCTTAAGCAATTTTTCTTCAATCATAGCATTAAAATTTTTTTGCGAAGAATTAAATTCTTTAATATTAGATTCAAAATCAGAGGGCATCTTATTATAATTTCCATAAGAGTTGTTGTAGGAATATCCATAGATTTATTGTTATTCTCAATCAAAGTAGACAAAGGCATATCATTAGGATCAGAAGAAACACTCTTAGTAGCAAATAATTTCATAAGTTCATCCATCTTTCCACTCAACACATTAATTTCTTCTATCGCATGCACTTTTTTATTATAAGTTCTTTCAGTATGCCATTGAGAATAATTAACCATAATATTATCTAGGAGTTTAGTAGCATCTCCTAAAGTGATTTCCATAAAAGTGCCTCCCGCGGCCAAATCTAAAAGATTTCTAGAAGCAAAATTCAATCCGGCATAAAATTTTTGTATAATCATCCACAAATTCAAACCATGAGTAGGGCAATTACGTATCATTAATTTCATTCTCTCCCAAGCTTGTGCAACATGTTCATGATCAAGTTGTTTAAAGTTCATTATATCGTTTCTAAGAGAGATGATCTTAGTGGGAGGAAAATACTTAGAGATAAAAACATCTTTGCATTTGTTCCATGAATCAATACTATTCTTAGGCAAAGACGAAAACCAAGCTTTAGCACGATCTCTAAGCGAAAAAGGAAATAGCTTCAATTTAATGACATCATTATTGACATCTTTTTTCTTTTGCATATCACATAAATCAACGAAGCTATTCAGATGAGTAGCGGCATCTTCACTAGGAAAGCCGGCGAATTGATCTTTCATAACAAGATTCAACAAAGCAGTATTAATTTCACAAGATTCAGCATTGGTAAGAGGAGCAATCGGAGTGCTAAGGAAATCATTATTATTGGTATTGGTGAAGTCACACAATTTGGTAGTATCTTGAGCCATCGCGACAAACAAGCAATCTAACACACGAGCAAACAAAAAGCAAGTGGACAAAAGAGGCAAATAGAGAGGGAGGATAGAGAGAGAGAGAGGGCGAATAAAACGGCAAGGGTGAATTGGGGGGAGAGGAAAACGAGAGGCAAATGGCAAATAATGTAATGCGAGAGATAGGGATTGTGATGGGTACTTGGTATATTGACTTTTTGCGTAGACTCCCCGGCAACGGCGCCAGAAATCCTTCTTGCTACGTCTTGAGCTTGCGTTGGTTTTCCCCGAAGAGGAAGGGATGATGCAGCAGAGTAGCGTAAGTATTTCCCTCAGTTTTTGAGAACCAAGGTATCAATCCAGTAGGAGCCCACGCTCAAGTCCCTCGTACCTGCACAAAGCGATAGCTACTCGCAACCAACGCCCTTTACGGTCACTTACGAGAGTGAGATCTGATAGATAGAATATTTTTGGTATTTTTGATATAAAGATGCAAAGTAAAAAGTAAAAGCAAAGTAAATAGCAAAATAATATAAAAGTGATGGATATTGATATGATGAGAATAGACCCGGGGGCCATAGGTTTCACCAGTGGCTTCTCTCAAGAGCATAAGTATTCTACGGTGGGTGAACAAATTACTGTTGAGCAATTGATAGAATTGAGCATAATTATGAGAATATCTAGGCATGATCATGTATATAGGCATCACGTCCGTGACAAGTAGATCGAAACGATTTTGCATCTACTACTATTACTCCACTCATCGACCGCTATCCAGCATGCATCTAGAGTATTAAGTTAAAAACAGAGTAACGCCTTAAGAAAGATGACATGATGTAGAGAGATAAATTCATGCAATATGAAATAAACCCCATCTTGTTATCCTCGATGGCGACGATACAATACGTGCCTTGCTGCCCCTTCTGTCACTGGGTAAGGACACCGCAAGATCGAACCCAAAGCTAAGCACTTCTCACATGGCAAGAACTACCAATCTAGTTGGCCAAACCAAACAGATAATTCGAAGAGACTTGCAAAGATAACCAATCATACATAAAAGAATTCAGAGAAGATTCAAATATTATTCATAGATAGACTTGATCATAAACCCACAATTCATCGGTCTCAACAAACACACCGCAAAAAGAAGGTTACATCGAATAGATCTCCACAAGAGAGGGGGAGAACTTTGTATTGAGATTCAAAGAGAGAGAAGAAGCCATCTAGCTACTAACTATGGACCCGAAGGTCTGAGGTAAACTACTCACACTTCATCGGAGGGGCTAGGCTGATGTAGAAAAGCCCTCTGTGATGACGGCCCTCTTCCGACGGAGCTCCGGAACAGGCCCCAAGATGGGATCTCATGGATACAGAAAGTTGCGGCGGTGGAATTAGGTTTTTGGCTCCTGTTTCGATCATTTGGGGGTACGTGTGTATATATAGGAGGAAGGAGTACGTCGGTGGAGCACCGAGGGGCCCACGAGGCAGGGGGCGCGCCCTAGGGGGGGCACCCTCGTGACCACCTCTTTGATCCCTTGCAGTAGGGTCCAAGTCTCATGGATCACATTCGGTGAGAAAATCACGTTTCCGAAGATTTTATTCCGTTTGGACTCCGTTTGATATTCTCTTTATCCGAAAGACTGAAATAGGCAAAAAACAGCAATTCTGGGCTGGGCCTCCGGTTAATAGGTTAGTCCCAAAAATAATATAAAAGTGGAAAATAAAGCCCAATATAGTCCAAAACAATAGAGAATATAGCATGGAGCAATAAAAAATTATAGATACATTGGAGACGTATCAGAAACCAGTCCTTCGTTAATGCGGAGGAATCACAATGATTCTGCTGAGTCATTGAGTGGTTGACCAGTCTCACGCTTTATCATGATAGTCAGTTTTCGGCTTTCTCTACTGAGGTGCTCATCCAGATGAACCAGGGCACAATCGCAGTAGTTCTCCCGGTGCCACCTTAGCCGATAGAGCGGAACGTAAGGTAGCAAAGCACGGGAGCCAGGCAAACCCAACATTTGACCAAAGACATGATTCGAAGCTGATGCATATAAGGCCAAACTCGCGACGCCGAACACTCCCTAAGGTATTCGGACTTTACAACATATACTGGGCGGAGCAAAGCCCTTGATAATGAACCCTGAATTTCCAGGTACGTGCATCAGTCTGACGTGGCGAAAATGCCAATAACGTCAGCATCCCTCTCGGTTGTGCTAAGTATCCGGAGGGCATGAAGCAACAAGAGACAGTGAGACAGGTTTACACAGGGTCTTAATCTAAAAAGAAACCTTTGAGCGGGGCCCTGCTGCACGTCTGCTCCTGTGTCTCCGTTGTGCCGTGTCCTGGAAGGGTGTAGCATGATTGTCATCTGCAAGAGAGAAAAAACCTAGGTGAAAGTCTACGTGCGGAAAATTGGTTATTCTTAATAGACAATTGAAATTCAATCTAAGTAAGGTCAAACCGAACTATAGTCCTTTTTACATGCGGGAAGCCCCTAGCGCCACCTATGGGGGTATATCCATCGACCCAATCTCGGGTTTGTCTGAACTTTTACAGCGAGGGGTGCGCCGGACTCGTCTAGCCGTGTCCGCGGTCTTGATGACTGATCATTTATTCTGGTTGGAGGGGTCGTTCAGTGTTCGGCTGCGAAAGCCGCCGTACACTCCTCCGCATGTAAGGAACGCTCTGAGTTTCTGCTAACTATGATGATGCCACGTGGACCGGGCATCTTAAGCTTAAGATAAGCATAGTGCAGTATTGCATTAAAACGAGCGAAGGTTGTTCTTCCGAGTAGTGCTTGATAGCCGCTTCAGAATGGAGCGATGTCGAAGGTTAATTCTTCGCTTCGAAAGTTGTCGGGAGAACCGAATACAACCTCTAGTATTATAGAGCCCGTGCAGCGGGCCTCTGGGCCTGGTACTACTCCTTTAAAGGTAGAATTGCTTTGGTTGATTCTTGTTGGGTCTATCCCCATTTTGCGTACTGTGTCTTGATATATCAGATTAAGACTACTGCCGCCGTCTATAAGGACTCAGGTGAGATGGTATCCGTCAATTATTGGGTCTAGTACCAAGGCAGCCGATCCTCCATGCCGGATACTAGTCGGGTGATCCCAGCGATCGAAAGTGATTGGGCAGGCCGGCCAAGGGTTGAACTTGGGGGTAACAAGCTCTACGGTGCATACGTCTCGGAGTGCGCGTGTGCTCCTCCTCTTCGTTACGTGAATCATGTTCACTGTTTTGACTTCTGGTGGGAATTTTTTCTATCCCCCAGTGTTTTGTTGGTGAGGCTCATCCTCGTCTTCACTTGGTGTCTCCCTCCCCTTGTGTTTGGCGTTTAGCTTGCCAGCCTACTTGAAGACCCAGCATTATTTGTTGGTGTGATTTGCAGGTTTATCAGAGGTTCCGTGAATCTGACATAATCGGTCGAGAATCTTGTTTAGGCTGGATGGTCCATCTCTGCTGCCTTTGAATGGCTTTTTCCGTTGATCGGCTTGAGAGCCCCTGAATCCGACATTTACCGCTGTGTTGTCTCGGTTGTCTTTGTTGCTTCGACGCTTGCTTTTATTGCGTCGTGGTTTTCCATTGCCATCCCTGACTTCGGATGTGCTTGGGTCGCTGGTGCTGCTTCAGGCCAGCCAACTATCCTCGCCCGCGTAAAAGCGGGTCATAAGGCTTGTTAGGGCTGCCATTGTCCTTGGTTTTTCCTGGCTGAGGTGTCTGGCAAGCCATTCGTCCCGGACACTATATTTGAAAGCCGCTAAGGCTTCGGCGTCCGGGCAATCGCCAATCTGATTCTTCTTAGTGAGGAATCTGTTCCAAAGCTTTCAGGCTGACTCTCCGGGTTGTTGAATTATGTGACTTAAATCGTCTGCATCCGGAGGTCGGACAAAGGTCCCTTGAAAATTAGCCCTGAAAGCGTCCTCGAGCTCTTCCCACCTTCCAATTGAGTTTTCAGGGAGGCTTTTCAACCAGTGCCTAGCTGGTCCTTTCAACTTTAAGGGCAAGTATTTGATGGCGTGGAGATCATCTCCACGAGCCATGTGGATGTGAAGGATAAAGTCCTCAATCCAGACCCCAGGGTCTGTTGCTCCGTCGTATGACTCTATTTTCACGGGTTTGAATCCTTCTGGGAATTCATGATCCAGTACCTCGTCGGTGAAGCATAGGGGGTGCGCGGGCACCCCTGTATTTGGGTGTGTCTGACGGTTGTAGTGTTCGGTTTTGATTCCGAACTATTTTTCTGTCAGTATAGTCATTTGGGTGGTGATGATTCTGTGCCGGAACACACTTCCTAGGTCCGTAAATGGACCTGGTCAAACCAGCTTTTTGTGTAGGTCCTCACGTAGGTCGTGTGCTGACTTGTGTACGTCATCGTTGGCCGCCACGTTGCGACCATGGGGAGGCCGGTCCGGTTGATCGACCATTTTATTTTCCGGCTAAGTGGGCTCTAAGGCCTTGTCATTGAATTCAGGAAACAACTTGCGCTTTGGATAGCTTTTTGTGTGGCGATTACCGCCGTACTTTTCTTCCGTGTCAAGCACTTTATTCCATCTGCTGTTGAGCGTATCCTGCGCGGTCTTAAGTCTTTGCTTCTGCTTCTTCAGGCTCCGCGTGGTTTCAATGAACCTTTTATGAAGGTTCTCTTGTTCCAAGTGTCTTTCAGGGATGATGTGTGCATCGTCGTCCAGACTATTCATGTCTCCAGAGACAGGTGATGAGTTTTACCCTCGGGGTCGTCGTGACCGGACAGCGGCTCCGTACTATGTTCGCCGTCTGCTAGTTCACCCTGCTCCACCGCTGGGTTCATGTGGTCATTGTCTCCTTTGGGGTCGACCGGGGTGTTACTCTTTCTTGCACTGTTATCGCTGTTTTTGCCGGGGCGGGATTAGCGGCGCTTACGTCGTCGCTTTGGTTGCTTCTCGAGGGAATTGTCTTCGCTGCTTCCTCCCGTTCCTCGTCATCATTTTCTTTGGGTGTATCCACCATGTATATATCATGTGATGAAGTGGCAGTCCAGCACCCGGCGGGCGGTGGTTCCCGTTCATCTCCCGCATCGTCGTCCATACCGTTGATGTCTTCAGAGCCGAAATCAAGCATGTCGGTTAAGTCGTCGACAGTGGCTATTAAGTGCGTGGTGGGTGGGGAACGAATTTCTTCGTCGTCCGCTTCCCACTCGAGCCGAACACAGTTCGACCAAGGGCCTCCTGACAAGGAGAGAGACCTTAATGAATTTAGCACATCGCCCAAGGACGAGTGCTGAAAGATATCCGTGGAGGGAAACTCCGTGATCGGCGCCCAATCAGATTTGATAGGTACGGACGCAGGCGGTTCGGAGACCGTGGCCGGGGGCGCATCCAAAGGTCCGGCAACACAGGTCTCGTAGGAGGTGAAGTCAGTATTCGGCTCTATCGCTGCTGGGTGTGCGGCCTCCGGGGCGGGGTCCATCCACCCGTCCTCGGACGGCGCGATCTGCTCCGGATCAAGGGTCGGAGTCGCCATAGGTGTGATCTCCCGAACACTGTCCGGCGGCAGAGCTAAGTCATGTCCGTCGTGACTGTGCGGTGCACCTGACGCGGGCTCGAATCCCTCGAAGATCAAGTCTCCGCGGATGTCGGCAGTATAGTTCAAACTTCCAGACATGACCTGATGGCCAGGGGCGTAGCTCTCGATCTGCTGCAGATGGCCAGGCGAGTTGGCCCACAGTGCGAAGCCGCCGGATACGAAGATCTGTCCGGGGAGAAAAACCTCACCTTGGATCGCATCGTTGCCGATGATCGAAGGAGCCATCAAGCCTTATGGTGACGACACAGTGGAACTCTCAATGAAAGCACCAATGTCGGTGTCAAAACCGGCGGATCTCGAGTAGGGGGTCCCGAACTGTGCGTCTAAGGCGGATGGTAACAGGAGGCGGGGGACACAATGTTTACCCAGGTTCGGGCCCTCTCGATGGAGGTAATACCCTACTTCTTGCTTGATTGATCTTGATGATATGAGTATTACAAGAGTTGATCTACCACGAGATCGGAGAGGCTAAACCCTAGAAGCTAGCCTATGGTATGATTGTTGTTGTCCTACGGACTAAAATCCTCTGGTTTATATAGACACCGGAGGGGGCTAGGGTTACACAGAGTCAGTTACAAGGGAGGAGATCTACATATCCAAATTGCCAAGCTTGCCTTCCACGCAAAGGAGAGTCCCACCCGGACACGGGACGAAGTCTTCAATCTTGTATCTTCATAGTCCAACAGTCCGGCCAAGGGATATAGTCCGGCTGTCCGAGGACCCCCTAATCCAGGACTCCCTCATTCAACTCGCGGATTCCCGAGGTGACATTGGGGTAATCTACGCATAGGGGTTGATGCACTCTTTGAGGTTCCTTGTGTTGGATTGAGTATTATGAATCTGAAATTATTTGGTGTTATTTTAGTAAGAACTCTTGGATAGATCGATCGGAAAGAATAGCTTCAAGGTGGTTTCGTACCCTACAAAGAATTTCTTCTTATGTTCTCCGCTAGATAGGAACTTTGGAGTGATTCTTCATCGCACGTTGAGGGTTGGTTATATGATCCAATTATATTAGCATTGTTGAGAGATTGCATTAGCGAAAGTACGGACCCTAGGCCTCATTTTCAAGCATTGCAATACCATCTTTGTGCCCGTTTACTATTTGCTACCTTGCTGTTTTTATTTATTCAGATTATAAAAATATATTTCTATCATCCATATTATACTTTTATCACCATGTCTTCGCCGAACTAGTGCGCCTATACAATTTTCTATTGTATTGGGTGTGTTTGGGACACAAGAGACTTTTTATTATTTGGTTGCAGGGTTGTTTGAGAGAGACCATCTTCATCCTACACATCCCACGGATTGATAAACCTTAGGTCATCCACTTGAGGGGAAATTGCTACTGTTCTATAAAACTCTGCGCTTGGAGGCCCAACATAAGTCTACAAGAACAAGTTGCATAGTAGACATCAAGCTCTTTTTTGGCGTTGTTGTCGGGGAGGTGAGTGCTTGAAGGTATATCTTTAGATCTTGCAATCGAATCTTTTAGTTTCTTGTTTTATCACTAGTTTGGTTTGTAAAAGAAAACTACAAAAAAATGGAATTGAGGTTGCATCATATTATTCATCTTTAGAATGTATTTCATGAAAATGGAAAATTGTGCTCAATTTATAGAATAATAATTCAATATAATGTTTGGTATAAATGATGAGCATGATTGCAATGTTGTTAGTATGAATTCTTTGAATATCCATGATGCTAATGATATGCAAAGCCATAAGCTTGGGGATTCTATGTTTGATGAAGATGATATTTTTAGTCCCCCAAGATTTGATGTGCAAATTTGTTATAATGATTGCATGCCTCCTATTTATGATGATTATAATGATGAAAATGGATTTGGAGAGGTCATTGCTACCTCTTGAGCATGCATTGGTTTTCCCTTTAAGAGGAAAGGGTGATGCAGCAAAGTAGCGTAAGTATTTCCCTCAGTTTTTGAGAACCAAGGTATCAATCCAGTAGGAGACAACACACAAGTCACCTAGTACCTGCACAAACAATCAAGAACCTCGTAACCAACACGATAAAGGGGTTGTCAATCCCTTCACGGTCACTCGCGAAAGTGAGATCTGATAGAGATAATAAGATAAATATTTTTGGTATTTTGTTGTATAGATTGGAAAGTAAAGATTGCAAAATAGTAAACGAGATGTGATAATAAAAGAGATGCAATATAATAAGAAAGAGACCCGGGGGCCATAGGTTTCACTAGTGGCTTCTCTCATGATAGCATGTATTACGGTGGGTGAACAAATTACTGCCGAGCAATTGATAGAAAAGTGCATAGTTATGAAGATATCTAAGGCAATGATCACGAATATAGGCATCACGTCTGTGTCAAGTAGATCGAAATGATTCTGCATCTACTACTATTACTCCACACATCGACCACTATCCGACATGCATCTAGAGTATTAAGATCATAAGAACAGAGCAACGCATTAAGCAAGATGACATGATGTAGAGGGATAAACTCAAGCAATATGACATAAAACCCATCTTTTTATCCTCGATGGACACAATACAATACGTGCCTTGCTGCCCCTACTGTCACTAGGAAAGGACACCACAAGATTGAACCCAAAGCTAAGCACTTCTCCCATTGCAAGAAAGATCAATCTAGTAGGCCAAACTAAACCGATAATTCTAAGAGACTTGCAAAGATATCAAATCGTGCATATAAGAATTCAGAGAAGAACCAAATAATATTCATAGATAATCAATTTCATAAACCCAAAATTCATCGAATCTCGGCAAACACACCGCAAAAGAGTATTACATCGAATAAATCTCCAAGAACATCGAGGAGAACTTTGTATTGAAGATCAAAGAGAGACACGAAGCCATCTAGCTAATAACTATGGACTCGAAGGTCTGTGGTAAACTACTCACGCTTCATTGGAGAGGCTATGGTGTTGATGTAGAAGCCCTTTGTGATCGATTCCCCCTCCGGCAGATCGCCAGAAAAGGCCCCCAGATGAGATCTCACGGGTACAGAAGGTTGCGGCAGTGGAAAAGTGGTTTCGTGGCTCCCCTTGATGTTTCTAGGGTATAAGAGTATATATATGCGAAAGAAGTACGTCAGTGGAGCTCCATGGGGCCCATGAGGGTGGGGGCGTGCCTACCCCCCTGGGCGTGCCCTCCTATCTCGTGGCCGCCTCATGGAGTCCAGACTTCCACTCCAAGTCTCCTGGTTTGCTTTCGATCCAAGAAAGATCATCGTGAAGGTTTCATTCCGTTTGGATTCCGTTTGGTATTCCTTTTCTGCGAAATACTGAAATAGGCAAAAAAACAGACACTGGCACTGGGCCTCCGGTTAATAGGTTAGTCCCAAAAATAATATAAAAGAGCATATTAAAGCCCATTAAACATCCAAAACAGATAATATAATATCATGGAACAATCAAAATTATAGATATGTTGGAGACGTATCAAGCATCCCCAAGCTTAATTCCTGCTCGTCCTCGAGTAGGTAAATGATAAAAACAGAATTTTTGATGTGGAATGCTACCTAACATATTTATCTATGTAATTTTATTTATTGCGGCATGAATGTTCAGATCCGAAAGATTCAAGACAAAAGTTTAATATTGACATAAAAATAATAATACTTCAAGCATACTAAAAAGTAATTGTGTCCTCTCAAAATAACATGGCCAAAGAAAGTTCATCCCCACAAAATCATATAGTTTGGTCATGCTCCATCTTCGTCACACAAAATATTCAAATCATGCACAACCGCGATGACAAGCCTAGCAATTGTTTCATACTTTAGTAATCTCAAAAATTTCCAACTTTCACGCAATACATGAGCGTGAGCCATGGACATAGCACTATTGGTGGAATAGAGTGGTGGTTGTGGAGAAGACAAAAAGGAGGAAGATGGTCTCACATCAACTAGGCATATCAATAGGCTATGGAGATGCCCATCAATAGATATCAATGTGAGTGAGTAGGGATTGCCATGCAACGGATGCACTAGAGCTATAAATGTATGAAAGCTCAACAAAATAAACTAAGTGGGTGTGCATCCAACTTGCTTGCTCACGAAGACCTGGGGCATTTGTGAAAGCCCATCGTTGGAATATACAATCCAAGTTCTATAATGAAAATTTCCCACTAGTATATGAAAGTGACAAAATGAGAGACTCTCTATCATGAAGATCATGGTGCTACTTTGAAGCACAAGTGCGGAAAAAGGATAGTAGCATTGTCCCTTCTCTCTTTTTCTCTCATTTTTTTTCTTTTCTCCTCCTTTTTGGGACTTCTCCTTTTTTATTTGGCCTTTTTTTATTTCCTCACATGGTACAATGCTCTAATAATGATGATCATCACACTTCTATTCATTTACAACTCAAAGATTAGAACTTGATACTTAGAACAAAAATATGACTCTATATGTGTGCCTCCAGTGATGTACCGAGATGTGCAATGAATCAAGAGTGACATGTATGAAAAATTATGAATGGTGGCTTTGCCACAAATACGATGTCAACTACATGATCATGCAAGGCAATATGACATTGATGGAGCGTGTCATAATAAATGGAACAGTGGAAAGTTGCATGGCAATATATCTCAGAATGGCTATGGAAATGCCATAATAGGTAGGTATGGTTGCTGTTTTGAGGAACATAAATGGTGGGTTTATTGTACCGGCGAAAGTTGCACGGTACTGGAGAGGCTAGCAATGGTGGAAGGGTGAGAGTGCGTATAATCCATGGACTCAACATTAGTCATAAAGAACTCACATACTTATTGCAAAAATCTACAAGTCATCAAAAACCAAGCACTATGTGCATGCTCCTAGGGGGATAGATTGGTAGGAAAAGACCATCACTCGTCCCCGACCGCCACTCATAAGGAAGACAATCAAAGAAATACCTCATGCTTTAAATTTGTTACACAACGGTTACCATACGTGCATGCTACAAGACTTGCAAACCTCAACACAAGTATTTCTCAAATTCACAACTAATCAACTAGCATGACTCTAATATCACCATCCTCATGTCTCAAAACAATCATCAAGTATCAAACTTCTCCTACTATTCAACGCACTTTATATGAAAGTTTTTATTATACCCATCTTGGATGCCCATCATATTAGGACTAATTTTATAGCCAAAGAACCATGCTGTTCTAAAAGACTCTCAAAATAATATAAGTGAAGCATGAGAGATCAATAATTTCTATAAAATAAAACCACCACCGTGCTCTAAACAGATATAGGTGAAGCACTAGAGCAAAATTGTATAGCTCAAAAGATATAAGTGAAGCACATAGAGTATTATAATAAATTCCGATTCATGTGTGTCTCTCCCAAAAGGTGTGTACAGCAAGGATGATTGTGGTAAAATAAAAAGCAAAGACTCAAATCATACAAGACACTCCAAGAAAAACACATATCATGTGGTGAATAAAAATATAGCCTCAAGTAAAGTTACCGATAGACGAAGACGAAAGAGGGGATGCCTTCCGGGGCATCCCCAAGCTTAGGCTTTTGGTTGTCATTGAATTTTACCTTGGGGTGCCTTGGGCATCCCCAAGCTTAGGCTCTTTCCACTCCTTGTTCCAAAATCCATCAGATCTTTACCCAAAAACTTGAAAACTTCACAACACAAAACTCAACAGAAAATCTCGTGAGCTCCGTTAGTATAAGAAAATAAACCACCACTTTAAGGTACTGTAATTAACTCATTATTATTTATATTGGTGTTAAACCTACCCCGATACTAGCCATAGATGCATCAAAATAAGCAAATAACACGCGAAAAACAGGAATCTGTCAAAAACAGAACAATCTATAGCAATCTCGATGTTTCAAATACTTCTGTAACTCCAAAAATTCTAAAAAAAATTGGACCACTAGGAAAATTTGTATAATGATCTACTTCAGTTGGAATTAGTATTTTATCGCTCTCTAGTAAAAAATGAAAATTATTCTCGTGAGCGCATACTTTCTGTTTTTATCAGCAAGATCAAACAACAATCACCCAAGAAGATCCTAAAGGCTTTACTTGGCACAAACACTAATTAAAAATTAAAAAACACAATAATAGCAGAGGATAGATAAATTATTTATTACTAAATAGGAACAAAAGGTAAAGAACAAAAATAAAATTGGGTTGCCTCTCAACAAGCACTTTCGTTTAACGCCCCTAGCTAGGCATAAAAACAAGAATAGATCTAGGTATTGTCATCTTTGGGATGCAATCCATAAGTGGCTCTCATAATAGATTCATAAGGCAATTTAATTTTCTTCCTAGTAATGTGTTCCATGCCTTTCCTTAACGGAAATTGGAATCTAATATTTCCTTCTTTCATGTTAATAATTGCACCAATCGTTCTAAGGAAAGGTCTACCAAGAATAATAGGACATGTAGGATTGCAATCTATATCAAGAACAATGAAATCTACGGGCACATAATTCCTATTTGCAACAATAAGAACATCATTAATTCTTCCCATAGGTTTCTTAATGGTGGAATCCACAAGGTGCAAATTTAAGGAACAATCATCAAATTCATGGAAACCTAGCACATCACACAAAGTTTTTGGAATTGTGGAAACACTAGCACCCAAATCACATAAAGCATAGCATTCATAATCTTTAATATTAATTTTAATAGTAGGTTCCCACTCATCATAAAGTTTTCTAGGGATAGAAACTTCTAGTTCAAGCTTTTCTTCATGGGATTGCATTAAAGCATCAATGATATGTTTAGTAAAAGCTTTATTTTGATCATAGACATGAGGAGAATTTAAAACGGATTGCAACAAGGAAATACAATCTATCAAAGAGCAACTATCATAATTAAATTCCTTGAAATCCAAAATAGTGGGTTCATTGCTATGTAAAGTTTTGACCTCTTCAATCCCACTTTTATTAATTTTTCCATCAAGATTTAAAAACTCTGAATCATTGGGACGCCTTTTAGCTAAAGTTGACTCATCTCCAGTCCCATATTTATCAAGATTCATATTGGAAAACAAAGATTTAATAGGAGACACATCAATCACTTTTAGATCTTCATCATTATTATCATGAAAACTAGAAGAACGCGCTTTCACAAAGCAATCTTTTTAGCATGCATCCTAGCAGTTCTTTATTTGCACTCATCAATGGAAATTCTCATGGCTTTGAGAGACTCATTAATGTCATATTTAGGTGGAATAGATCTAAGTTTCAAAGAATCAACATCAAGAGAAATTATATCCACGTTCCTAGACAACTCATCAATCTTAAGCAATTTTTCTTCAACCAAGGCAATGAAATTCTTTTGCGAATTCATAAACTCTTTAATGCTAGTCTCAAAACCAGAGGGAATCTTATTAAAACTTCCATAAGAGTTGTTGTAGGAATTACCATAATTATTAGAGGAATTACTAGGAAATGGCCTAGAATTAAAGTTTCCTCTATACGCGTTGTTACCAAAATTGTTCCTACCAAAAAAATTCATGTCCATAGATTCATTATTATTCTCAATCAAAGTGGACAAAGGCATATCATTAGGATCGGAAGAAACACTCTTACTAGCAACCAATTTCATAAGTTCATCCATCTTTCCACTCAAAACATTAATATCTTCAATCGCATGAACTTTTTTACTAGTGGATCTTTCGGTGTGCCATTGAGAATAATTAACCATAATATTGTCTAGGAGTTTAGTAGCTTCTCCTAAAGTGATTTCCATAAAGGTGCCTCCCGTAGCCGAATCTAAAAGGTTTCTAGAAGAAAAATTCAATCCGGCATAAAAAATTTGTATAATCATCCACAAATTCAAACCATGTGTAGGGAAATTACGAATCATTAATTTCATCCTCTCCAAAGCTTGTGCAACATGCTCATGATCAAGTTGCTTAAAATTCATAATATCGTTCCTAGGAGAGATGATCTTAGCGGGAGGAAAATACTTAGAGATAAAAGCATCTTTGCACTTATTCCATGAGTCAATACTATTTTTAGGCAAAGAAGACAACCAAGTTTTAGCATGATCTCTAAGAGAAAAAGGAAATAGCTTCAATTTGATAATATCATTATCCACATATTTCTTCTTTTGCATATCACACAAATCAACAAAGTTGTTTAGATGGGTAGCGGCATCTTCACTGGGAAGGCCAGAAAATTGATCTTTCATAACGAGATTCAACAAAGCGGTATTAATTTCACAAGATTCGGCATCAGTAGTAGGAGCAATCGGAGTGCTAATAAAATCATTGTTGTTGGTATTGGAAAAGTCACACAATTTAGTATTATCTTGAGCCATCGTGACAAACAATCAATCCAACACACAAGCAAACAAGAAGCAAGCAAAAAGAGGTGAACGGAAAAGGGGCGAATAAAACGGCAAAGGTGAAGTGGGGGAGAGGAAAACGAGAGGCGAATGGCAAATAATGTAATGCGAGGGAGAAGAGTTTATGATGGGTACTTGGTATGTCTTGACTTGGCATAGATATCCCCGGCAAAGGCGCCAGAAATCCTTCTTGCTACCTCTTGAGCATGCGTTGGTTTTCCCTTGAAGAGGAAAGGGTGATGCAGCAAAGTAGCGTAAGTATTTCCCTCAGTTTTTGAGAACCAAGGTATCAATCCAGTAGGAGACAACACGCAAGTCACCTAGTACCTGCACAAACAATCAAGAACCTCGCAACCAACGCGATAAAGGGGTTGTCAATCCCTTCACGGTGACTTGCGAAAGTGAGATCTGATAGAGATAATAAGATAAATATTTTTGGTATTTTGTTGTATAGATTGGAAAGTAAAGATTGCAAATTAGTAAACAAGATGCGATAATTAAAGAGATGCAATGTAATAAGAAAGAGACACGGGGCCATAGGTTTCACTAGTGGCTTCTCTCATGATAGCATGTATTATGGTGGGTGAACAAATTACTGCCGAGCAATTGATAGAAAAGTGCATAGTTATGAAGATATCTAAGGCGTCATGAATATAGGCATCACGTCCGTGTCAAGTAGATCAAAATGATTCTGCATCTACTACTATTATTCCACACATCAACCGCTATCCAGCATGCATCTAGAGTATTAAGTTCATAAGAAGAGAGTAATGCATTACGCAAGATGACATGATGTAGAGGGATAAACTCAAGCAATATGACATAAACCTCATCTTTTTATCCTTGATGGCAACAATACAATACATGCCTTGCTTCCCCTACTGTCACTGGGAAAGGACACTGCAAGATTGAACCCAAAGCTAAGCACTTCTCCCATTGCAAGAAAGATCAATCTAGTAGGCCAAACTAAAATGATAATTCGAAGAGACTTGCAAAGATATCAAATCATGCATATAAAAATTCAGAGAATAATATTCATAGATAATCAAGTTCATAAACCCACAATTCATCGGATCTCGGCAAACACACCGCAAAAGAGTATTACATCGAATAGATCTCCAAGAACATCGAGGAGAACTTTGTATTGAAGATCAAAGAGAGAGAAGAAGCCATCTAGCTAATAACTATGGACCCGAAGGTCTGTGGTAAACTACTCACGCTTCATCGGAGAGGCTATGGTGTTGATGTAGAAGCCCTTTGTGATCGATTCCCCCTCCGGCAGATCGCCGGAAAAGGGCCCCAGATGGGATCTCACGGGTACAGAAGGTTGCGGCGGTGGAAAAGTGGTTTCGTGGCTCCCCCTGATGTTTCTAGGGTATAAGAGTATATATAGGCAAAAAAGTACGTCGGTGGAGCTCCGTGGGGCCCACGAGGGTGGGGGCGCGCCCTCCTATCTTGTGGCCGCCTCACGAAGTTCCGGACTTCCACTCCAAGTCTCCTGGTTTGCTTTCGGTCCAAGAAAGATCGTCATGAAGGTTTCATTCCATTTGGATTCCGTTTGGTATTCCTTTTCTGCGAAACACTAAAATAGGCAAAAAAACAGAAACTGGCACCGGGCCTCCGGTTAATAGGTTAGTCCCAAAAATAATATAAAAGAGCATATTAAAGCCCATTAAACATCCAAAACAGATAATATAATAGCATGGAACAATAAAAAATTATAGATACGTTGGATACGTATCAGTCATGACTTTATTTAGTGATGAATCCACCATTTTGGATGAGGCTTCAATTGACTATGATAACAAAGTTGCTATATATGATGATTATGGTGATGACATGTATGCTATATTTAATAATGATAACCATGAAACTTTTCATCATGATTTTAATTTTCAATCACATGATAGCTATTTTGTTGAGTTTGCTCCCACTACTATTGATGAGAAGAAATTTGCTTATGTGGAGAGTAATGAAGTTTTTATGCATGTGGGTCATGAAAAGAATGCTTTATGTGATAGTTATATTTTTGAATTTCTTCTTGATGCTACTGAAAATTATTATGAGGGAGGAACTTATGCTTGTAGGAATTGCAATAACTATATGATTCCCCGCGCGTTGCTGCGGGGATGTATGATAAACAAAATGAACATTGATGACTACATAAAATGATAATTTTGATGATTAGAGTACTCTTTAGGTCACACGGAAGTTCGAGGCAAAAATGCAATTTACCTTTCACTCTCCTCTATTCAGTTCTATGTGCAGGTGCTAACAACGGGAATTATTTATAAATCAAAATTTGGAAGTACATTACTCCCTCTTTCTAAATATAAGACCTTTTAGAGAGGATGTATATAGACGCATTTTATAGTGTAGATTCCTTTTTTTGCTTCGTATGTAGTCTGTATTAGAATCTCTAAAAAGGCTATATTTAGGAACGGAGGGAGTATCAAAGACTTGGCCGTTGCATACTTTCCAAATGCACCGGATCTCACACTACTGCAGGATGCTGCTAACGCAGCACTATGATCAGAGACCCTTCGAGAAACTGTGTGCGATGCAATAATCACAAACGGTGGTGTATGAAAATCGTCAAAAATGTATAAAACATTTGCGATGACGGATGCATCAAACACGGTTCAGATTTTAGTTGCGTGTGCGATGAAGGGCATACGGTTCGGTTCAATTAACTATTTGCGATGAGCATGAACAAAAGAAACGGGCAGCCAGATGAAGGCGTGTGCGATACACAGCATACGGTTCACTCGGATGAACTGTTTGTGATTAGGAAACACAAAAGAACCGGGCAGCCAGATGAAGGTGTGTGCGATATACAACATACGGTTCACTCGGATGAACTGTTTGTGATTAGGCAACACAAAAGAAACGGTCAGCCAGATCAAGGTGTGTGCGATATAAGCATGCGGTTCACTCGGCCCTTGTCGTTAGTGTGTGACCTCTGCGGCAACCTTTCGCTCCCCGGGTGCCTCTTCGTGTACCGTGGCAACCGTCCATCGACTCTTCGCCTTTCCCTCTCAATTTAGAACTGCTGTCGCATGCTAGCTCTTCCTCCCTCCTCCATTTGCCTTCACGCTTCCTTCTGCCATTCTTCAATCGTCTTCTCCATGGAGGGAACAGGTCGGAAATGACCCCGTTATTCTTTCCCCGATCTGAATGATGACGCGGTGGAGGAACTCATTGATCGGTGCGACGTCATCACCTCGGTTAGCATGGCAGGTTCGTTCAAGACCATTCTCGACTCAACTAATAACATCATCACAAGGAACCCAAGGGTCCAGGAGCGGTTTGATCTCCCCTATCTTCTTCACCGTGACCCTACTGACTGGCGCGGGGACGAGTGAAGCCTCGCCTTATGTAAGTTGATGCCGCTTGATAATGATACGTATGATGTTAGGATGCCATCACTTGAGGGCAAGGCTTGGGGAGGCGCAAAATGGAGATTGGGTTGTTTATATTAGGTACAACTGCAAGTGGGAACTTGTGAATGTGTACACTCGTCACCGGGTTCCACTTCCAAAAATCTCAGACGACTGCCCAGAGGTTGAGTACACCGGTATTCTACGTGAGTTCAAATACGATCATGCTGACTATCGTCTATGGAAGATAGCAATTTGTCGAGTTCCGAACCGCTCTTGGGATTACACGAACTATGAAGTTGTTGCTATCTTTGACAAGCTTGTTGCCATCCTTACTTCCACGCCTCGATGGATATTGCTCAAAAATCAATTTTTGTACATGGATGAGTACTATGATGCAATTCAATACGAGGGTCTTGTGTTTGCTGCCACCACTCGTGGCACTATTTTTGCATGGAATCCTGATGCTTTCGGTACGTTTGTCTTCCACCGTAATTATAATTGTTTCATCCACATGCATGCGGGCTAGCTAGTTTCCCTTTACTAATTAACCTTCTTGTGTTTCCAAGGTCATGTGAACATTCCACCATCTATACTTGAAAAAATTTATAACCAAGGGGGAGATGACGATGCTGATGATCACGAGCATGAGGATGAGCAGGACCCATATACTCAGTGGCGCCTGATGTCTACTACACGACCTTCTTCTTATAGACATTGTTGGGCCTCCAAGTGTAGAGGTTTGTAGGACAGTAGCAAATTTCCCTCAAGTGGAAGACCTAAGGTTTATCAATCCGTGGGAGGCGTAGGATGAAGATGGTCTCTCTCAAGCAACCCTGCAACCAAATAACAAAGAGTCTCTTGTGTCCCCAACACATCCAATACAATGGTAAATTGTATAGGTGCACTAGTTCGGCGAAGAGATGGCGATACAAGTGCAATATGGATGGTAGATATAGGTTTTTGTAATCTGAAAAAATAAAAACAGCAAGGTAACTAATGATAAAAGTGAGCGTAAATGGTATTGCAATGCTAGGAAACAAGGCCTAGGGTTCATACTTTCACTAGTGCAAGTTCTCTCAACAATAATAACATAATTGGATCATATAACTATCCCTCAACATGCAAGAAAGAGTCACTCCAAAGTCACTAATAGCGGAGAACAAACGAAGAGATTATTGTAGGGTACGAAACCACCTCAAAGTTATCATTTCTGATCGATCTATTCAAGAGTCTGTAGTAAAATAACACGAAGCTATTCTTTCCGTTCGATCTATCCTAGAGTTAGTACTAGAATAACACCTTAAGACACAAATCAATCAAAACCCTAATGTCACCTAGATACTCCAATGTCACCTCAAGTATCCGTGGGTATGATTATATGATATGCATCACACAATCTCAGATTCATCTATTCAACCAACACAAGGAACTTCAAAGAGTGCCCCAAAGTTTCTACCGGAGAGTCAAGACGAAAATGTGTGCCAACCCCTATGCATAAGTTCATGAGGTCACGGAACTCGCAAGTTGATCACCAAAACATACATCAAGTGGATCACGTGATATCCCATTGTCACCACAGATAAGCACATGCAAGACATACATCAAGTGTTCTCAAATCCTTAAAGACTCAATCCGATAAGGTAACTTCAAAGGGAAAACTCAATCCATTACAAGAGAGTAGAGGGGGAGAAACATCGTAAGATCCAACTATAATAGCAAAGCTCGTGATACATCAAGATCGTTCCGAATCAAGAACACGAGAGAGAGAGAGATAAAACACATAGCTACTGGTACATACCCTCAGCCCCGAGGGTGAACTACTCCCTCCTCGTCATGGAGAGCGCCGGGATGATGAAGATGGCCACCGGACAGGGATTCCCCCCTCCGGCAGGGTGCCGGAGCGGGTCTAGATTGGTTTTCGGTGGCTACGGAGGCTTGCGGCGGTGGAACTCCTGATCTAGGTTATTTTCTGGAGGTTTCAGTATTTATAGGAATTTTTGGCATCGGGAAAAAGTCAGGGAGGTCCCCGAGTTGTCCACGAGGGTGGAGGGCATGCCCTACCCCCTAGGCTCGCCCTCCTATATCGTGGATGGCTCGGGACTCTTCTGGCCCAACTATCTTACTCCGAGGGATTCTTTTGATCCATAAAAAATCATCAAAAATTGGCACGTCAATTGGACTCTGTTTGGTATTCCTTTTCCGTAAAACTCAAAAATAAGAAGAAAAAATAGAAATTGGCACTGGGCTCTAGGTTAATAGGTTAGTCCCAAAAATCATATAAAATACCATATAAATGCATATAAAACATCGCAGGTTGATAATATAATAGCATGGAACAATCAAAAATTATAGATACGTTGGAGACGTATCAAGCATCCCCAAGCTTAATTCCTGCTCGTCCTCGAGTAGGTAAATGATAAAAACAAAATTTTTGATGTGGAATGCTACCTAACCTATTTATCCATGTAGTTCTATTTATTGTGGCAAGAATATTCAGATCCATAAGATTCAAGACAAAAGTTTAATATTGACATAAAAATAATAATACTTCAAGCATACTAACTAAGCAGTCATGTCTTCTCAAAATAACATGGCCAAAGAAAGTTTATCCCTACAAAATCATATAGTTTGGCTATGCTTCATTTTCGTCACACAAAAATGCTCCCATCATGCACAACCCCGATGACAAGCCAAGAAATTGTTTCATACTTTACTAATCTCAAACTTTTTTCAACTTCCACACAATACATCAGCGTGAGCCATGGACATAGCACTATGGGTGGAATATAATATAATGATGGGGGTTGTGTGGAGAAGACAAAAAAGGAGAAAGTCTCACATTGACGCAGCTAATCAACGGGCTATGGAGATGCCCATCAATTGATGTCAATGCGAGGAGTAGGGATTGCCATGCAACGGATGCACTAGAGCTATAAATGTATGAAAGCTCAACAAAAGAAACTAAGTGGGTGTGCATCCAACTTGCTTGCTCACGAAGAGCTAGGGCATTTGAGGAAGCCCATTGTTGGAATATACAAGCCAAGTTCTATAATGAAAAATTCCCACTAGTATATGAAAGTGACAACATAAGAGACTCTCTATCATGAAGATCATGGTACTACTTTGAAGCACAAGTGTGGAAAAAAGGATAGTAGCATTGTCCCTTTTATTTTTTGGGGGTCTTCCTTTTTTATTTGGCCTTTCTTTTTTTTTCTTTTTTATTTATTTGGCTCTCTTAATGATGATCATCACACTTCTATTTATTTACAACTCAATGATTACAACTCGATACTAGAACAAAATATGACTCTATATGAGTGCCTTCGGCGGTGTACTGGGATGGGAAGTGAATCAAGAGTGACATGTATGAAATTATGCATGGTGGATTTGCTACAAATATGATGTCAACTACATGATCATGCATGGCAATATGACAATGATGAAGCATGTCATAATAAATGTAATGATGGAAAGTTTTTTTTTGACCATGAAGACTGCAGGGCTTGCACCCCACATCATTTTATTAATAAAGCAAAAGGCATACAGGGTTTCCTCAAGATGAGGAAAGAAATAAAAGAATAAAAGAAAAGAGGGAAGGCTCTAAAGAAGGCTATACAGAGAAGGGGTGCACTATACCTATTAATTACAAAGAAACAAAGAAGCAACTCTCCTCAAGGAGGAAGAAAATCAATCCACTTAAGAAGGGCGTCTCTATATTTCCGTTTGATTCGATGAGAGAGCAGAGTAAGATCATGAATGAAGCCATTCCTCCATGCCCTGAAAGATGGTTGAATGTTCCTGAAAGCTCTATCATTCCTGATCTTCCAAATATTCCACCAGGTCGTGAAAACCACCTCCCCAAAGAAAGGCTTGTTGAAATACTTCCTAGCATGACAAGCAATTTCCACCATATCATCACAATCTTTCCATTCAATTTGCAGATAGTTCCTCACGCGAACACTAAAATTGCACTGGAAATAGAGGTTATTTCTGTCCTCCAGTATTCCAGTCGGGCAAAGAACACATTCTGGTCCTTCATTAATCCTCTAATGCCTCCTCTGAATCATGTCCTTGGTGTTAACCCTGTCCATTATAACAAGCCAAGCAAACATCTTGATCGACATAGTACAACAACTTTTCCATATCCACCCCAGAATGGGGTTTGATACCATTGGCTGATAGACAAAATCATAAAACCTTTTTGCAGTATATTCTGATTTCTTGCCATGCCTCCATCCCCAATGGTCATGGGAGTTACTGTCCAAATGGAAAGACCCCATTAAAGAGGAAAGCTGTTGTAGTTCCTGAAAAGCTTGTTCAGTAAGAGGCAAGTAAAAAAGGTCCTGGAAACTACTGGCCTCAAAGACTTCCTTGACTGAGAGATTTTTGTGGAGACAAAAAGAATATAGCCTAGGAAATTGATCTTGCAGAGGGACAGAACTGTTTCCAATTTGCCAATAGTCAGACCAGAACTGCACCGTATCTCCACTATGAACATCAACCGAAGTAACTGCCCTGAAATTATCCATCAACTTACAGACATCTCTCCACCAAAAAGAGCCACAAAGAACAGTATCATGTGGAATCCTTTCAAAATAGTAAGAGTCCCAAACTAACTGCACCCAGGGCACATCCATCTTGTTATAAAATTTATTGAGATGTTTTAGTAGGAGAGCATCATTCTGCAAACCAAGGTTTAAGATTCCAAGCCCCCCTTCGACTTAGGCCTGCAAACAAGTGGCCAAGCCACCAGTGAATGTCCCCTTTCCTGACCATATTTCCTCCATAAACACTGCCTCTGGATTCTTTCCAATTGTTTCAAAATACCCTGAGGAATTGACAAACTGCAAAGGAAGAAGATAGGCAATGAAGAAATGACAGAATTAACTAATTGCAATCTGCTCCCTTGAGGCAAGAACCAAGAACTTGCTGTCAATCTTCTCTCCATACAATCCACAAGGGGAAGAAGGTCCACAATTTTGGGCCTGGTGGTCCCCACTGACAGACCCAGATAAGTAAAAGGCATATTGCCTAATTTGCAACCAACATAGGCAGCAAGGTCAGAAGCATCCTGATCACTTACATTAATGGGATACATGGAGGATTTATGGAAATTAATCTGAAGTCCAGTTGCCTGTGAGAAGGAATGCAAAACTGATTTCAGAGCCCCCAATTGATCTTTATCAGCATTTAAGAAAAGCAGTGTGTCATCAGCATATTGGACCACTGGGAATCAGGATCATGGGTAGGCAGAGGCCTGCTTATTAAACCTTGGTGAAGAAGATTATTAATCAATGTCCGCAAGAGATCAGCCGCAATAACAAAGAGCAAAGGAGAAATTGGGTCCCCTTGCTTGACTCCACATTTGCATTTAAAGTGATTACCAGGAACTCCATTCAGAAGGACAGAAGAAGTGCCAGAAGACAACAACTGCTTAATCCAAATAATCCATCGTTCATCAAAACCTTTTGCAATTAAAATCTTTATGATAGCCTCATGCTGGATAGAATCAAAAGCATTTTCAAAGTCTAACTTAAGCAAAAGGATGGGCCTTTTAGACTGATTGCACTGATGGATATACTCAAAGGTCCAAGCAAGACAATCCTGGATTGTTCTCGATTTTATGAAACCATATTGATTTTTATGCACACATTTGGTGATCTCCTGTTGGAATCTGTTAGCAGCAAGCTTTGTAAGGAACTTCAGACCAACAGAGGTTAGTGAAATTGGCCTAAAGTCTCCCACACACTCAGGTGTCTGCTTCTTTGGAATCAGGGTAATGTATGCATCATTCAAATTTTCTAACTGCATTGTTCCAGCATGAAACTCCTTAACCAGCTATATAAAATCAGCAGAAATTATATGCCAACACTTTTAAAAAAAATCCCATTAAAGCCATTAGGTCCAGGGGCCTTATCAATAGGCAAGTCCTTAATAACCTGCTCAATTTCTTTTAATTCAAATGGTTTTGTGAGAACCTCCAAACCCTAGACCCTAGGTATTAGAGACAATATGTTTTCATCCAAAGAAATTGACTTAACTGTCCCCATTCTGCTTTTGAAGGATGACAAGAATTCTTTGGCCATTTCCTCATGGTTTGACGTTACTGATCCATCAGACAGCAATAAGCTAGCAATAGAGTTTTTTCTATATCTCTCAGTTGCCATGGCCTGGAAGAATTTAGAGTTTTCCTCTCCCACTTTGATGTACCTAATTGTATATCTCTCCCTCCAGTACAGATATTGCATGTGAAGCAGATGTTCATGGTGCAATTTTGTGATTTTCCTGAAATTAAACTCAGGCCTGGACAGAGATCTCTTATCCTCAAGATTGTCCAACCAAAGAATTACCCAGTTACACTTCTCAATTAACCTTTTAATATGTGATAAACCTTTCTGCCATTTCTTCAATGCAAACCTCAACGCCTGTAGTTTGTCAACAATTATTGCCGAAATATGGGTCTTACGAGGGGGACGAGTCCCAACCTCCTGAACACACTCCATGAAACCAGCCTGATGGATCCAAAAGTTTTCAAACCTGAAGATATGTGCTTTTGGAATTGCTGTACTGATGGTCACCAGACAAGGAACATGATCAGATGCAGTCTTGGCCAAAGGGGTCAGTTGGGTCATGGGATAAATGTTAATCCAACTTGCAGAAGTAAAAACCCAGTCCCAACTGTTCCAGAAGAGGCCTGTCCTGTTGGTTCCAAGAGATGTTGTGTTTGGTGATTATGCGGAGTATGGAGGTGCTCAAGTGTCTTGGACTGCTGCTTGCTATCTTCTTGGCGCGGATTTTGCAGACCAGATGCCAAATGACGAAGACCCTGTGCCCTTGGATGGAAACCCTCACCCTTTGCCTGGTAATCTGGTTCCGGATAATTTGATATTTGTCTTACCACCATACCCAATGTTGGGTTGGAATGATGCACCTGTCGCTCCACCTCCTCCACCGGTGAATGATGAAGTGCCTAGTTGGGGCAATGCCATGTGGGGAGATGAAGCTGGGAATGAGCAGGCCCCACACCCTGCTGCTCCCGAACAGGATCAAGTTTCAATAGTGATTGATCAGCCCGAAGGATCTGCTTCTGTAGAGCAACAAGAACAAGAAGTTGAAATCCAACAACAGCATGATTTACCACTTCTAGAACTTCAGCACCCTGTCTTTGAGGAGAATCAGCTTGCCATTGTGCCCTACCATCCTCCTGTGATTCAGCAGCAAGAAATCTTTATTGGCATGGCACGCATTGTGGCTGGACCTCCTCTTCCCCCAAAGATGGTTTGGAAAAGGTCTTTCTAGAACCTTATGTTCGATTTCTCAGTTAAGGAAGTGCCAAGGTCTATCTTCTTCAAGCCGATGGGCACAATCATTTACTCCAAGAGGTCGTGGTCCATTGCTTTTGACGAATCAAGGATGATTTCTTGTTTGGCTGCTTCTCTGCCTATGGTTCCTGCTGTCAGAAAACCTGTCATGGTGAAGCGCCCGGTGGCCAGAGCTTTATTTGAGGCGCTGTCGGCTGTTTCAGATTCTGTTTCTGAAGAAGTTGGGTCTGATAGTTCTGTTGTTCCTGTATCGGTTCAATCATCACCTTTGGTTTTCTCTGTGGAACAATCCTCTGCGCGTAAGCGGAGAGAGAAGAAGAAGGCTCCTGTTGTTGATACGTCACTAAGGCGTTGCACTCGGAGCGCGACAAAGTTGGATGGCTACAAAAACATGGTTTTTGAGCAGCTTTCTCTACAGCCATCTAAGAAGCGCCCCCGTGCAAAGCCCATGGAGGACAAGGCCCAGCCCACTTTTGCGGATGATTCTGAAGATGCTCTGCCTACTGCACCACCACACACCCCACTTCATGTTCTCCAAGCTGTGCGCGCGGTGCTAGAGATTGATCCTTTGCTTCTATTGGTGGACAAGCTTATGGCTAATCCACATGAGGACTCGTCTGCATCTTCTGCTTAGTATTTATGTTATCTTCTATGTCGAGGCCGAGGGCGCCTGTTATGCTTGTCTTTTTTTCTGTTGAACTGAGTCCGTCTGGGATGTGGCACATTGGGGTTCTGAACTTTACTTTATTTTGGATGGTATGACATTATGTGCCATGCTCTTCTTGCTACTCTATGCAATGGTTATTCATGAATCGTGTTACAACGCGTAGTTGGAAAGTTTTATGTTGGAATGTTCGCGGTCTGAATTCGGATGCTAGGCAGCGCTCTGTCAGGGAGAAAGTGACAGAGAGTCAGTGTTCAGTGCTTTGTTTGCAAGAAACTAAGCTATCCTCTTGCTCGCGTTCAATCATGAAAAGCATTTGTCCTCATGGGTTTGATCAATTCGCTGAGTCTCCCTCTAGTGGAGCCTCTGGGGGTGTTTTAACAGCGTGGCGATCTGATGTGTTCTGTGGCACCCTGCTCGAAGTCAAACCCTACGCTATCGTTATACAATTTACCTCGGTTCATAATAATGAGCAATGGTTTCTGGTTAATGTGTACGGTCCATGTCAGGGTGAGTTGCGCGATGAGTTTGTTTCCTGGATTTACAACTTGGACATTGATCCGGATCAGATGTGGATGTTGATGGGGGACTTCAACTTCATCCGTTCCATTGATAATAGGAATCTCCCCGGGGGCGATATAAATGATATGTTTATTTTCAATGAAATAATTGGCCATTTGGGACTGTTGGAACTTCCTCTAAAAGGACGTAACGATGGAAAGTTGCATGACAATATATCTCAGAATGGCTATGGAAATGCCATAATAGGTAGGTATGGTGGCTGTTTTGAGGAACATATAAGGAGGTTTATGTGTGATAGAGTGTATCATATCACGAGGTTTGGATGCACCGGCGAAGTTTGCACCAACTCTCGAGGTGAGAAAGGGCAATCCACGGTACCGAAGAGGCTAGCAATGATGGAAGGGTGAGAGTGCGTATAATCCATGGACTCAACATTAGTCATAAAGAACTCACATACTTATTGTAAAAATATACAAGTCATCAAAAACCAAGCATTACGCGCATGCTCCTAGGGGGATAGATTCGTAGGAAAAGACCATCGCTCGTACCCGACCGCCACTCATAAGGATGACAATCAAAGAACACCTCATGTTTCAAATTTGTTACACAACGGTTACCATACGTGCATGCTACGGGACTTGCAAACTTCAACACAAGTATTTCTCAAATTCACAATTACTCAACTAGCATGACTCTAAATATCACCATCTTTATATCTCAAAACAATTATCAAGTATCAAACTTCTCACAGTATTCAATGCACTTATATGAAATTTTTTATTATACACCTCTTGGATGCCCATCATATTAGGAATAGTTTCATAACCAAAGCAAACTACCATGCTGTTCTAAAGAATCTCAAAATAATATAAGTGGAGCATGAGAGTTCATCTATTTCTTCAAAATAAATCCACAGCTGTGCTCTAAAAGGATCTAAGTGAAGCACTAGAGCAAATGACAAACTACTCCGAAAGATATAAGTGAAGATCAATGAGTAGTCGAATAATTATGCAACTATGTGAAGACTCTCTAAAATTTAATAATTTCAGATCTTGGTATTTTATTCAAACATCAAGCAAAACAAAATAAAATAAAATGATGCTCCAAGCAAAACACATATCATGTGGTGAATAAAAATATAGCCTCAAGTAAAGTTACCGATGAACGAAGACGAAAGAGGGGATGCCATCCGGGGCATCCCCAAGCTTAGGCTCTTGGTTGTACTTGAATATTACCTTGGGGTGCCTTGGGCATCCCCAAGCTTAGGCTCTTGCCACTCCTTATTCCATAGTCCATCGAATCTTTACCCAAAACTTGAAAACTTCACAACACAAAACTCAACAGAAAACTCATAAGCTCCGTTAGTATAAGAAAATAAATCACCACTTTTGGTACTGTTGTGAACTCATTCTTTATTTATATTTCTGTAGTATCTACTGTATTCCAACTTCTCTATGGTTCATACCCTCCGATACTACTCATAGATTCACCAAAATAAGCAAACAACACATAGAAAACAGAATCTGTCAAAAATAGAAGAGTCTGTAATAATCTGTAGGTTTAGAATACTTCTGTAACCCCAAAAATTCTGAAATAAATTTGTGTACGTGAGGAATTTTTCTATTAATCATCTGCAAAAAGAATCAACCTAACCACACTCTCGAGTAAAAAAATGGCAGCTAATCTCGTGAGCGCTAAAGTTTCTGCTTTTTACAGCAAGATCACAAAGACTTCACCCAAGTCTTCCCAAAGGTTCTAATTGGCACACACACTAATTAAAACATAAAACCACATCTAAATAGAGGCTAGATGAATTATTTATTACTAAACAGGAACAAAAAGCAAAGAACAAAAATAAAATTGGGTTGCCTCCCAACAAGCGCTATCATTTAACGCCCCTAGCTAGGCATGATAATTTCAATGATGCTCTCATAAAAGATAAGAATTGAAACATAAAGAGAGCATCATGAAGAATATGACTAGAACATTTAAGTCTAACCCACTTCCTATGAATTGGGATTTTGTGAGAAAACAACTTGTGGGAACAAGAATCAACTTGCATAGGAAGGTAAAACCAGGATAACTTTAAGGTTTTCAACATGTAGAGAGGAAACTTGGTATTATTGAGATACATAGAAGCATATGTTCCTCTCTCATAATAATTTTAAGTAGCATCATGAATGAATTCAACAATATAACCATCACATAAAGAATTCTTTTCATTATCTACAAGTATGCAAAGTTGACACTCTTCCAAAATAGTGGGATTAACATTAACTAAAGTCATGACCTCTCCAAACCCACTTTCATAATTATCATAATAAGATTCAACACCCTCCAAAATAGTGGGATCATTACTTCCTAAAGTTGACACTCTTCCAAACCCACTTTCATCAATATAATCATCATAAATAGGAGGCATGCTATCATCAAAATAAATTTTCTCATCAAAACTTGGGGGACAAAAAATATCATCTTCAACAAACATAGCATCCCCAAGCTTGTGGCTTTGCATATCATTGGCATCATAGATATTCAAAGAATTCCTAATAACAACATTGCAATCATGCTCATCATCCAAAGATTTAGTGCCAAACATTCTAATGCATTCTTCTTCTAACACTTTGGCACAATTATTGGAATCCTTATTTTCATGGAAGACATTAAAAAGATGAAGCATATGAGGTATCCTCAATTCCATTTTTAATTTTCTTTTATAAACTAAACTAGTGATAAAACAAGAAACTAAAAGATTCGATTGCAGGATCTAAAGATATACCTTCAAGCGCTAACCTCCCCGGCAACAGCGCCAGAAAAGAGCTTGATGTCTACTACACAACCTTCTTCTTGTAGATGTAGTTGGGCCTCCAAGTGCAGAGGTTTGTAGGACAGTAGCAAATTTCCCTCAAGTGGATGACCTAAGGTTTATCAATCAGTGGGAGGCATAGGATGAAGATGGTCTCTCTCAAGCAACCCTGCAACCAAATAACAAAGAGTCTCTTGTGTCCCCAACACACCCAATACAATGGTAAATTGTATAGGTGCACTAGTTCGGCGAAGAGATGGTGATACAAGTGCAATATGGATGGTAGATATAGGTTTTTGTAATCTGAAAATATAAAAACAGCAAGGTAACTAATGATAAAAGTGAGCGTAAATGGTATTGCAATGCTAGGAAACAAGGCCTAGGGTTCATACTTTCACTAGTGCAAGTTCTCTCAACAATAATAACATAATTGGATCATATAACTATCCCTCAACATGCAACAAAGAGTCACTCTAAAGTCACTAATAGCGGAGAACAAACGAAGAGATTATTGTAGGGTATGAAACCACCTCAAAGTTATCCTTTTTTATCGATCTATTCAAGGGTCCGTAGTAAAATAACACGAAGCTATTCTTTCCATTTGATCTATCCTAGAGTTCGTACTAGAATAACACCTTAAGACACAAATCAACCAAAACCCTAATGTCACCTAGATACGCCAATGTCACCTCAAGTATCTGTGGGTATGATTATACGATATGCATCACACAATCTCAGATTCATCTATTCAACCAACACAAAGAACTTCAAAGAGTGCCCCAAAGTTTCTACCGGAGAGTCAAGACGAAAATGTGTGCCGACCCCTATGCATAAGTTCACGAGGTCACGGAACTCGCAAGTTGATCACCAAAACATACATCAAGTGGATCACGTGATATCCCGTTGTCACCACAGATAAGCACATGCAAGACATACATCAAGTGTTCTCAAATCCTTAAAGACTCAATCCGATAAGATAACTTCAAAGGGAAAACTCAATCCATTACAAGAGAGTAGAGGGGGAGAAACATCATAAGATCCGACTATAATAGCAAAGCTCACGATACATCAAGATCGTTCTGAATCAAGAACACGAGAGAGAGAGAGAGAGAGATCAAACACATAGCTACTGGTACATACCCTCAGCCCCGAGGGTGAACTGCTCCTTCCTTGTTATGGAGAGCGCCGGGATGATGAAGATGGCCACCGGAGAGGGATTCCCCCCTCCGGAAGGGTGCTGGAATGGGTCTAGATGGTTTTTGGTGGCTATGGAGGCTTGCGGCAGCGGAACTCCTGATCTAGGTTATTTTCTAGAGGTTTCAGTATTTATAGGAATTTTTGGCGTCGGGAACAAGTCATGAAGGTCCCCGAGTCGTCCACGAGGGTGGAGGGCGTGCCCTACCCCGTGGGCTCGCCCTCCTATCTCGTGGAAGGCTCGGGACTCTTCTGGCCCAACTATTTTACTCCGGGGGCTTCTTTTGGTCCATAAAAATCATCAAAAATTGGCACGTCAATTGGACTCCGTTTGGTCTTCCTTTTCTGTAGAACTCAAAAACAAGGAAAAAACAGAAAACTGGCACTGGGCTCTAGGTTAATAGGTTAGTCCCAAAAATCATATAAAATACCATATAAATGCATATAAAACATCCAAGGTTGATAATATAATAGCATGGAACAATCAAAAATTATAGATACGTTGGAGACGTATCAGCGCCTGGCAACTTATTCTGATGGATCACCTCTTCTTGTCTGTATATAGGGCACTGCTGGTGTTACTAAGGAAGCAGTTGTTGTCTCGCATGGTCGCACTCTCCGGACCTATTCCAACATCCTTTGCAGGGTATTCGGGATGGATGCTAGTGTACTAGCGCCAACACCTTCTCCCTGGTTCAGTATTGAAAGTCTTGGAGGAAACTCACTCTTCCTTGGACAAAACTATCCAATGATGGTGGAAGGCGATCCAACTGCTATTGACACAATGTTACTACCATTTATGATAAGCAACTATATCTATACCTCGGACATTACTATGCTTCACTACCGTCCCAATATGGGTCCTAACATAGGCCGCTTCAGCCTCGATGATCAGTCCTACGCTGGTCTCGAGATTGACAGTAGCTGGCCCTTCCCAGAGAATCACTTCTAGTTCAAAGCAAGAGTTTCCAACGCTGACGAGTGGTTGAGCTGAAGTTCATTTCATCGCTTTGTTATTTGTTGTGTGAGAAAAACTTTAATAGAATGTTTTGTTGAAATGATCTATAATCCAACGTGTATCCTCGTTGTCGTTGTGGGTTGATGACTTGTTGTATGTAATCAATGGTACATTTGCATATGCGTCCATCAACTCACGCCTGCTAGTGGTGTCCATATGAATAGTGCTAGTGATTTTAGTTGCAAAAATTAGATAGTGCTAGTGATTTGTAGCTGCATATTTTGACAAATCGCAGTGTTACAAGGTTGACAAATGGCAATGTTACTAGATAAAAAAATGTCAATCTTTCCAGTTTGACAAATGGAAACATACCCAAAATGAAAGATATGCAAATCTTACCCAATTGTTTGTACGTGGTTGCACACGGGTCATGCAAAAGAACCGTTTGCGTTGAAGGGATGCAGAAATCCTGCTCGGCACATTTTCCCTTGGCTTCCTGGGGAAGCTGTCGGTTTGCATACGGGTGTTCTAACTAAAATGTTTGCGATGAGTGTTTTATATTTAAAAACCATTGACGTTATTTTCAAAAGAAAACCGTTTGATAAGTCTGTACATTAAGAGAGAAAAACACAAGTTCGTTCAAACCATATCTTTCATTCAGTCACACTGTGAATTTATATTCATATGATCGAGAATTCGAGATACAATATTAAACCCCAAAAAAACTATTTCCGGCGGCGGTGGAGGCAGCGTGTCGCGCCGCTGTTGTCGTCCTCCGGGGCGCCATTGTTGAAGTCTTCAAGGCAGCACAAAATGTTCTTCACTTGTAAATCAAACATCATGTCATCATGCGATCGACGGGCGGGGCGCGGGAGGATGGCAACTGGCGCCACTGAGAGGTACCGGTCAACGACAGCGTCCCATGCTGCTGAGGGGGCACGCGCACGGGTATGGGCATGGGCACGGCGGGTGCAGCCAAACACACGGGGACCGGTTCCGCGGTGGGTGGAGGGGCGCACACGGGTAGGGGCACAGGCGCGGCGGGTGCAACCAAACGCACGGGGGCCGGCGCCATGGTGGGTGGAGGGGCGCGCACGGGCACGGGCATGGGCGCTGGCGCTGGCATGTACACGAGCTCGCGCGGGTCCGTGGAGACCTCGCTGACGCCCTTGGCTTCCAGCTCTACGATAGTGCTCGGCGACCAGCCCGTCAATGCTACGGGGATGGTCGCTGGCACGGGCGCGGGGATGGGAGCTGGGAGCGAGAGCGGGGACAGAAACCACCGCGGCCAGCTTGTTCTGGGCCATGTCCATGAGGCCCCCATTCCTCCTTATTTTCTATCTCCTCCGGCTCGGAGTCGACTTCACCAAACTTGAAGAATAGTGGCAGATGATCATTCTGCGCCATGGCGTTGGTGGAGGTATGCGGGGGGAGGGGAATGGGAGGCGAACAGTAAGGCCGACCGTATTAAATAGCGGCTCGGGCACCATTAATGGAGAGGAAGGCAGGCGGCCATGGAAGTCAAAGGGCCCCCTTTCCCGGTGAGCCTACGCAACGCACAACTCGCACGCTTCCTAATGAGCTTGCGCATTGGAGGACAACTTGCACGCCTCTCGGTCAGCCTGCGCATCGGACTGCGCTCGCACGCCTCCCGTTTAGTCAAGGTCAAGCAGTTGTCCGTACGGCACCTCCTACATCCATTAAAACCAAGACACGTGGCGTCACATGAATGGTTAACAGAACGCACACGGTTTGAATTATACAAACGTTTGAGATATTAAAGTGGCAGCTATTTTTTCAAAATGCCTTTGTTGGCTGTCATTATTCGAGTGGGCCTTCTCCCAAAATGGACACGAAAAATGCCACAGCATGTTGGGTGCCATTCCATGATAGCATGCCAAGTTTCATGAATTTTAGACGAGTTTTGGATTTACTAGAATTTAAAAACTAGGCATCTCGATGTTTTGCCGGCAATCAACAGGGCCATGGTGTTTGAAATTCATTCCCATTTCTTGCATGGGACCTAAGCAAGCACCCAAGGACACAAATTTGATTTTTCAACCAATTTATATGCGTTGGAGCATGTGCATGTAGTTCAAATTTGAATTATGCACATAAATGCATTGAAAACTCAGTTAATGCATAAAAATGTCCAAACGAACCCTGAAAAATCCCAAAAATTGACACAACACTCCTGTTGTTCTATGTTGACATGAGAAATCTTTTGAAAGCAATAAGAGGCACTGGATATCGTTTCTTCCCCAAAGGTGGGACGTTCCCTACCGAAACCATCATGCTTGTTGTGAGAAGCATATACCCGAACCTGCCCCAAATGGGACAAATTTTTTAACATGGCATGTTGATTCCGCTCCATGATAGCATGCCAAGTTTCATGAATTTCAGACGAGTTTTGGATTTACTAGAATTTAAAAACCAGGCATCTCGATGTTTTGCCAGCAATCAACAGTGCCCCGGTGTTTGAATTTCATTCCCATCTCTTGCGTGGGACCTAGAAATTCACCCAAGGACGCAGATTAGATTTTTCAACCAACCGTAGTGCATTGGAGCATGTGCTTGTAGTTCAAATTTGAATTATGCACATAAAATGCCTATAAAACCCAGTTAATGCATAAAAATGTCCAAAGGAACCCGGAAAAATCACAAAAATTGACACAACACTCCAGTTGTTCTATGTTGACACTAGAAAATTTTTGAAAGCAATAACAAGCAATGGATATGGTTTCGTCCCCAAAGGTGAGACGTTCCCTATCGAAACCATCATGCTTGTTGTGAGAAGCTCTGGTTTGTGAGAAGTTTATACCCGAACCTGCCCCAAATGGGACAAAAAATTTACCACAGCATGTTGATGCCGCTCCATGATAGCATGCCAAGTTTCATGAATTTCAGACGAGTTTTGGATTTACTAGAATTTAAAAACCAGGTATCTCAACATTTTGCCGGCAATCAACAGTGCCCTGGTGTTTGAATTTCATTCCCATCTCTTGCATGGGACCTAGAAATTCACCCAAGGACACACATGTGATTTTTCAACCAACTTTAGTGCATTGGAGCATGTGCTTCTAGTTCAAATTTGAATTATGCACATAAAATGCCTAGAGAACCCAGTTAATGTATAAAAAAGGCCAAACAAACCCCGAAAAATTCCAAGATTAAACACAACACTCCTGTTTTTCTATGTTGACACTAGAAATTTTTTGAAAGCAATAAGAGGGAACGGATATCGTCCCATCCCCAAAGGTGGTACGTTCCCTATCGAAACCATCATGCTTGTTGTGAGAAGCCCTGGCTTGTGAGAAGCTTATACCCGAACCTTCCCTAAATGGGACAATTTTTTACCACGGCATGTTGATGCCACTCCATGATAGCATGCCAAGTTTCATGAATTTCAGACGAGTTTTTCAACCAACCGTAGTGCATTGGAGCATGTGCTTGTAGTTCAAATTTGAATTATGCACATAAAATGCCTGGAAAACCCAGTTAATGTATAAAAAAGGCCAAACAAACCCCGAAAAATTCCAAGATCAAACACAACACTCCTGTACGTTCCCTGTTGTTCTATGTTGGCACTAGAATTTTTTTGAAAGCAATAAGAGGCAATGAATATCATCCCGTACCCAAAGGTGGTACATTCCCAATCGAAACCATCATGCTTGTTGTGAGAAGCTCTGGTTTGTGAGAAGCTTATACCCAAACCTGCCCCAAATGGGACAAAATTTTCACCACGGCATGTTGATGCTGTTCCATGATAGCATGCCAAGTTTCATGAATTTCAGACGAGTTTTGGATTTACTAGAATTTTAAAACCAGGTATCTCAACGTTTTTCCGACAATCAACAGTGCCCGGGTGTTTGAAATTCATTCCCATCTCTTGCATGGGACCTAGAAATTCACCCAAGGACACACATGTGATTTTTCAACCAACTTTAGTGCATTGGAGCATGTGTTTGTAGTTCAAATTTGAATTATGCACATAAAATGCCTAGAAAACCCAGTTAATGTATAAAAAAGGCCAAACGAACCCCAAAAAATTCATTCCCATTTCTTGCATGGGACCTAAGCATGCACTGAAGGACACAGATTTGATTTTTCAACCAATTTGTATGCACCGGAGCATGTGCATGTAGTTTAATTTTGAATTGTGCACCTGAAATGGCTAGAAACCCAGTTTAATGTATAAAATGTCCAAACGAACCCTGAATAATTCCAATTCTTTTACGACACACATATAGTTGCATGTTCACTGCAGATAAAAGGTCTAGCAATTCAAACAACGTCCATTGCCGCTGTGACCCCATTTTGTAATTCAAATCAAGTAGATCCCACACAATTTATTATCACCAACCGTGTGAGATGTAGTACATAATATCTTGGAGCACCGTCGGTGTATTGTACGCCTATGGCTTACGCAAGAAGGTGCATCGGCTACAGTCCACAACCAGCGTGTCAAGCACACTAACTCGCTCCCCAAAAACTCCCGCCTCTGCATCCCTTGCAATCTCAAAAATATCTACCGCCTGGAAGATTTTAATGTTTGATAGCACACGATTAGTATGTGCGGACCGTGTGCAGTGTCTGTTACTCCCGCTCTGCTTCAGTCCCTTGATTCAAATTTTTAGTAGCCCCGACATTTTACTCCCGCCTTTGCATCCCTCGCAATCTCAAAAATATACGCTCGCCCTTGATCCAAATTTTCAGTAGCCCCGCCTTGTTACTCCCGCCTAGTAAAATTTTCAGTTGCCGCAGTATTTCCTCAAACACAACCTCCGCTCACACAGACACACACAACCCTCGAAACCATTGGTAGGTCGCCGCCATCGCCGGCGCCTCCATACTCAACCTTTGCCTGTGTGCCAGGGAGCACAAGGAGCCAATGGCCAAAAGGAGGTTTATCGTGGCCTTTTCACCCGATGCCGGCGAGGTGGTCGCCCAGGTGTCCCCATTGTCCTCCGCGGGCCCGATCTACCATCACCGGTCCCCCGATCTGCCTGCCGCCGCGCCCCTACGCCAGTTTGAGGACTTCCCAGTCCTCCCCCAGACCCGGAAGCCGACGAAGTCCTACCTCAGGGTCACGCAGCGACGGTGGGGGACATGGCTAGCCGAGATTACAAATCGAGAGACCCACACCCGTCAGTGGCTCGGTAGCTTCCACACGGCCGAGTTCGCGGCCATGGAGTATGACCGCTGGCAGGTACGCTACCACGATGCGGCGGCTAGGCTCAATTTCCCCCTCGGCACATGTCCGGTCGACCTCGTTCCGACGGAGCCAGGGTGGTGAGCTCGGCTATGGCGCAGGAGGACCGCGAGGCATGGGAGCGCCTCAAGGCCGAGGCTGCCGACGAGGCCTACATGCAAGAGCTCCGCCGGCAGCACTCGGAGCTCGTGGAGGCGGAGCGGGCAATCTTTGCCGGCGCGGAGGGCGGCGAGGTTATCGTGCTCTCCTCCGATGACGAGGTCGAAGGCGGCGAGGACGGCGATGAGGTTATCACGCTCTCCTCTGATGACGAGGTCGAAGGCGGCGGGGACAGCAGCGTGGAGGGCATCTAGGTGGGCCCTGAGGACAAGGAGATCGACGTCGACGAGTGGAGGAGTGCCTTCCCCAACGACCCCAAAGACGGTACTGGCCCGGACCCGGCTCGCGGCACACCGTACATGACGAGGAAGGATTGGCTTGACCTCTACTTTGACCGAAAGTAGTTTAGCTTAGTTTAAATTTATGTTTTATGTTCGATTATGCAAAACTATCTATGTTTATGTTTGAATGCATGCTACTTTTGGTTGAACCTTCTTTGAACTTGATCAAATCGAAGTTTACAACCTTAAGTTTAGGGGATCAACTAGAAAAGGCCAAAAATTGCTGGAGTATATATATATATATCCACTAAGGGTTTTAGTCCTTTAACTTTTTAAGGATCGCCTAGAGATGTCCTTATGACTTGTTTATTTCAGTTCTTCACAATGTGATGCTCTATATGTGCAACTATTTGCCGTGCAGTTCAATTTCATCAATAAGAGTTTCAACAATACCACTATGAATTATGATATTTGGTTGTTGTTAAGGATATTGCAGTTAACATACCTTTTCGTTTTTCAATTGTTGTTTAGCAACATGCATTGTACTGAATGACTAAATATGCAATCCCAGGCTACATAGCAAGAAGGAAAAGTGTTACCTTAATGTTCTGATGATGTCTAGATATACATGTAATAAAATCCTATATAATGGGATGGATGGAGTGTTTTACTACATCATTTTTCAATTTTTGTTTAGCTTCTAATATTAACTTGGTGCTTTTATAGGTACATATATCATTACCAAAGATCCACACTTCGACCCTTTCTACGTATGGGGCAATGAGATATTCACGAACCAGCATCAAGTGAGGAAACTGATAAAGATTGTTATTAAAATGGGTCAAAAGATGTCGATAGAACTATTTGTTTACACTTTATGCAAGACAACAGTGAACTGCAGGATGATAAGTAAGAACCCTGTAGCCTTCTTTTTATTGCCCGTAATGAGTTGTGTTAGATGACAATATTTGAAGCTTTTTTCTTTTGCACTGGATCCTGAAGCAGTTTACTCAAGATTACCTCTCAAACTACATGATTGGCGGCCGACCATCACAAGGGGTTGGACTAGAGTCCTGTCGCCTCTTTCTTTACCATATGTAATAGTACAAGTATAGAACCCTGGTACATCATTCTTTATTTGGTGCTTATGTAATTCTTAAACATATGTACTTGTGAATCGAATAATGCATTGGTTGTTTGAACCTGATGGATATGAATAAAGCTATAGCCTACTTTCAAGTTTAAACTAGGTACAATTTTAAATAGCAGCAATTAAATTAGGGCGAAATTATGTTGTGCAGGTCATTATGGCACACACGGTTGGTAAAACACAAACGTTTGCGATATACACCATAATCCGAGATGGTTCACAGAGAGGAAACGTGTGCAAGCATGCACACAATTGCCGTTTGCAAAGCGTGTGTGATGTCAGACGCTATCACATACGGTGCGGGAAAACTAAATGTGTGTGATTGTCTACCTATCATACACGGTTTATAATCATGATCTGTTTGTGATGTGCCAGGCACCGTAAAACTCCCGTGCCTAGAATCTGCCTGGAAAAATCCCATGCCTGGAATCTGCCTGGTTTTAGGCAGAACCACAAAACTCCAACTACGATGGCAATGCGAGCACAAACGAGTATCAAGGATGAAGCGTTTGGGATATTTGAGATATCAGAAATGGTTATATAGGGACAACTGTATGCATCAAGGCTCCTTATCCCCGACGGTTTCTGGGTCGTGTGGGAAGGACCCCCCTATTGCCCACACTCACTTGGCGACGGTTCCAAATGTCGTCGCACAAAGGGGTTAAAATCATTTGTTTAGGACCGACGTGCACCAGTGTCAAAATGACATTTTCCATAGCAAATAGCTTATTTCCTGATGTTTAACTATCTCTATTGCTCCAATAATTTGGATGCCTTTCTCCATCAGCAATGCAAGGCAAATTAAAAATCCAAGAAAAATACAGCTATATTCCTCGGCATGAGTGCTTGAGCTGGCAAAAGATTTCCAAGGATAATTGAAATGAATTGGACCTTAAAAGGTGTTCATCAGCTGTTTGCAATCTTTCAGTGTGGGAAAAAGTGTAGGTATTCACTCCCACTTGTTTGAGCAGGAGAGCCCTCACCTTTACTATGCCCGCCAAATACTAAGGCACACCATGGAATCAGGAGCCCTGCCGGATTAGTAACAATAGATGTCAGGGGACAGAGCTCATGATTATAATAAGGAAGCTTGTAGTTATACAAAATAGCAATAGATGGATTGCTACTCCCGACAAAGTATTGATCACATGAAGTCATGACATGGGAGATAAAAAAGACAGATGTACCAAGTAGCAGAACGGGGTAGGAACATAACCCACTTTTGTTTTCTACAATTAGAAAAAGAATACTGCCATGAGAGATTACACAAAAGAATCCTTGCCAGACCACAAGTGAAAGGGCATAAATTGTAAGAGTGGGAGTAATAAACAGAAACAAACATGCTCACAAAGCTGATGGCACTTAGATCATTTTGAAGAAAAGGAAAGGTGAAGGTTAGAGCACCCACTTCACTATTCCTCGAGCAAATTGGGGGTTGTTTCCAGAAGAAAATTAAGAGAAAATAATAATTCAATGAGTCTACACCATCAAGAAAAATGAAATAATGGGCATTTGATAGAAATGACCATATGAATAAGAAACAAAGTTCAGTGAATGAACCCTTTACATCTTGTGACGCACAAATATTGAACCATACATAACTGGTGATTATTTGCCAGATTTAGGTGGCAACGATTACCGTGGAGGTCAAAATAATAGGGAATGGACAAAGCATTATAGATGTAAAATCAGAAGAATATGATTTGCAATGCCATTCATTAAAAAGAACTCTGCAATGCAGGAGGTACTTCACCATGGAAGTAGTACTTATGGCTAGCAACTTAAATCTCATTAGCCTTCTATAGATTTAGAATTGCTGAATTATCAAATGATATGTGCATGATCATAGTCAAGTGGCTAATTACATGGAGACAAATAAGAAAACTGATCAAATGTTGCAATGGATTAAGAACGACTTACACCACCGCTGGAAAACAACATTGAATTGGGTGTTCATGATTGATTTTTTTAACAACGATGAGTAACAAAGCATAAGAAACACGAGATCCTAACATAATGATCACAACTGCAAATATAAAAACAGTGTTCGAACTATGAATTTTCATACAAGAAAACAAAACATATCTTACCATGAACTATAGTGAAGAGATGAAGTAATTTTCTAGCTTCTCAATGATATACCCACACATTGTGTTGAATGACAGAAGACGAATGCACTTTTAATATGTAATCCATGTTTTGATATGTTGAGATGGAAATATAGATCTCAAAGTTTGTCTGAACGGTGCCGAAACATGAGTGGTATGGCATCAGATACACTGATTTATATCTTTTATACTCCAAATGAAAGTTGCCATGTAGCAAAAGTCCCCGGCCAACTTCATGAAAAAGAGAAGGAATCTGCAACAGCAGTGAAATAATCATATTGGTATGCGTCAGCAATTATAACTATGATACAATACATGTGTTTTTTAGATAAAAAATGCAAGAGGTAACAGTGGATTAACCTGTAGGACCTACCCAACATGACACAATTTTGGACCAAAGGTGCAGACACCAACATGATGTCTGAAGGGGGAATTTAGTGGGCGCAGGGGAAGTCACCGAGAGGCGGCGGCAGCGCTTCTGAACATCAAGCGGTGGTGCAGATCATCGTTGAGGTGTCCGAGGTTGGGCGCATTAAGGCTGCAAGGTGGCGAAGTGATTGCAATGTGTGCGTTGCACCTCTCGGCGACAGATCTAGCAGGCATGCTTGGAACCGTGGAGGACAGCAACCTGCGAGCCTGACGACAAAAACTGAAACTCCCATCCTGGACGGCCGGAGGCGGCGACGTACTTGCACCAGATCTAGTTGGGTCTACCTTAGTTTGTGCGAGGGGATTGCTATTTGGAAGAATACCGGGGCGGTTGACTGCAAGGCACCGATGGTGTGTGGGTGGTGGTTAATGGTGTCGCCCGTTCTTCTGCAAGGACACACACAGAAGAAAGATATAGGAAGAGGTCGACTGATCGGCTTCTCTTGGGCCTTTTTTACGGTCTCTTGGACTTCTCTTAATCGGGTTTACACACCAACTTGTAGGTTACGGAAGATGAAATAGGCTCGCTTCGACTTCTAGAAAAAAACAGGCTCGATTCGGTTCAACCCGATTTATTGAAAAATTTGCTGATGTGGCAAGCTGGCATGTGAAGATAAATGAGAGTAATTGCTGATGTGGCAAGGTGGCTGAGTTGGATAGCTTGCATGTCAAGAGACATAACATAGTGGGGATGAACTATTTAAGGTAATATTTAAGACCCTAAGTTTTAAATAAATGTTATTTAAGGAATATCCAAGCAACTAAGCTTGGGGATGCCCCGGAAGGCATCCCCTCTTTCGTCTCCAACATTACCGGTAACCTCACTTGGAGCTATGTTTTCATTCGCCACATGATATGAGTTTTACTTGGAGCATCATTTTATTTTGTTAGGATTTGCTTGATGTTATTTATAATAACGTTTTTCATCTTTCTTTTCAATAAAAATGCCAAGGATAGCCTTTGCCATGCTTATTTTGCAAGTCTATATGTTGCTGTTTCAAAACAGAAAGTTTATCGCTGTTGTAAAAATTCTCTAGAAAATCTAGAATGTGATAAAATGTTGAAACTTTTTGCAGAATAAGCTCTGATAAGTTTTCTACAGTGTGGTCAATTTTCATAATTTTTGGAGTTAGAGATGTATTGATACTCTTGCATTCTTTACAGACTGTACTATTTTGGCATATTGCTGTTATGTTTGCTTGTTTAATGATTCTATTTGCGGATAGGAGCATTAAATATGCAAAGGCATTTAGTATGCAATTTTGAATAATAATTTTAGTGATTTGCTACAGTAGAGAGTGATAAGGTTTTTGCATTGGTTTATACTAACTTATCTCACGAGTTCTTGTTGAGTTTTGTGTGGATGAAGTTTTTAAGATTTAGGGAACCGTGACATAAAAGGAAATAAGGAGACACAAAATCTCAAGCTTGGGGATTCCCAAGGCATCCCAAGATAATATTTCAAGAAGTTTCAAGCATCTAAGCTTGGGGATGCCCCGGTAGGCATCCCACATTTCTTCATCAACAATTATCGGTTAGTATCGGTTGAGCCTAAGTTTTTGCTTCTTCACATGAATTGTGTTATCCTTGAAATGCCATTTTATTTTAATTTTTCTTGTTGTTTTAATAAAATACTTAGATATGAAAGTTTTAAATAAGAGAGAGTCCTCAAATAGCTACCCATTTACATAACTACTTGCTTGATCTTCACTTATATCTTTTTTGGAGTAGCTTGTCATTTGCTCTAGTGCTTCACTTATATATTTTTGAGCATGGTGTGCTTTAGTATTTTTGAAGAAATGCTCCCTTGCTTAACTTAGATTTATTTGAGAGTTAGTAAAATTTTCAAGAAATTCTCTCTTGCTTCATTTTAATTAATTTGACAGTAAGAAATGTTATGCTCATGATCTTCACTTATATTTGTTTGAGCTTATCAAAAACAACACATGAAAATTAGTTCCAAAGTGATAGATATCCAACAAGGATATAATAAAAACTATCATGAAGATCATTGGACAAAATAAACTTGATTCCTTGTAATAGTTTTGAGATATGATGATGTGATATGTGAGTCATGTTGATGAGTAATTATGCTCTAGTAAGAATATTGGTGTTAAGGTTTGTGATTCCCTATGCAAGCACGAAAGTCAATAGTTGAGCAATGAAATTACATCCTACTTGTGGTGCATTATTCGGTGTTAGTTATGCTCAATGCTCGCTTATGAGATTATTCGTTTCTTGGTTGGTCGCTTCTTAATCTTTTGCTAGCCTTCACGTTGCACTAAGTATGATCACTACTTGTGCATCCAAAATCCTTTAAACCTGTTTTGCCACATGAGTCCACTATACCTACCTATATGCGATATTCTTTTGTTGTTCTAAGAAAATTTGTATGTGCCATCTCTAATTTTCAAAATAAGTTTCTCTTTTGTGTGCTCGTACCGCTCGCAAGGTGGTGAGGGGTGGCCGATATTTTCCATGCTAGATGTGTTATTCTCAAGATGAGCGTTTATTCACTTGTGATTGCACGATATTACGACAAAGGTATTAGGGATGCCCAATCCCGAAATGAAAAATGAATTTACTTTATGTTGTCAAATAATAAATTCCTTGAAAAGTGTTGGTATGGAAGGCACCCGTGGATACGGCTAGTCATGGAAAGTGAAAGTATGGTGGAAAAAGGAATAAACTTTATTTTCTGGTTGGGAACCGCCTATGGTATATCTAGTATGGAAAGTGTGGGGAACTCTAAGTCGTTTTCGTTGGTGGGAAAAGTATGCCTCTCAAAATGTTTTTATCTCTCAATTTTAGCTTTGAGCTCTGGCACCTCTACAAATCCCCACTTCCCTCCGTGAAGGGCCTTTCTTTTACTTTATGCAATTTTTATTTTTAATTTGAGTCTGCATCTTCTCTTATAAAGAACCAACTAAGGGGCACTATGATCGTACTTGAGCATTGGGTGTAGCTAATATGCAAGTGTGTTTCATGAATGGATCAATGATTGATCATGATGGGCTAGGGATAACTTATTTTAGCGTTGATATTTTGAAAGACATGGTTGCTTGTTGATATGCTTGAGTATTTAAATCTCATGTCAAAACTAGACTATTGCTTCGAACCATATAAAAGTCCAAATGTACATGCTACAAGCAAAAGAATATGAGATGCCATGTTAGGCAGCATTCCACATCAAAAATTCTTTTTCTATCATTTACCTACCCGAGGACGAGCATGAATTAAGCTTGGGGATGTTGATACGTCTCCAACGTATCTATAATTTTTTATTGTTCCATGCTGTTATATTATCATTCTTGGATGTTTTATAATCATTTTATAGTCATTTTATATCAGTTTTTGGTACTAACCTATTGACATAGTGCCAAGTGCTAGTTGCTGTTTTTTCATGTTTTTTACATCGCAGGAAATCAATACCAAACTGGATCCAAACACAGCGAAAATTTTTGTGGATTTTTTCAGAAGACATCCAGTGGGCCGAAGAAGCACCTGGGGCTGCTCCGAGGGGAGCACAACCCACCAGGGCGCGCCTGGAGGACCAGGCGCGCCCTGGTGAGTTGTGCCCACCTCGGGTGCCCCCCAGACCACCTCTTTGCCCTATAAATTCCCAAATATTCCAAAAACCCTTGGGGTTAACCTAGATCAGAAGTTCTGCCGCCGCAAGGCTCTGTAGCCACTGAAAACCAATCTAGACCCCGTTCCGGCACTTTGTCGGAGGGGGAAATCATCACCGGTGGCCGTCTTCATCATCCCAATGGCCACCATGATGAGGAGGGAGTAGTCCACCCTCGGGGCTGAGGGTTTGTACCAGTAGCTATGTGTTTAATCTCTCTCTCTCATGTACTTGAGATGTCACGATCTTGATGTATCGCGGGCTTTGTTAATATAGTCAGATCATATGGTGTTTTCCCCTCTCTATCTTGTTGTGAATTGAGTTTTCCCTTTGAGATTTCATTTTATCAGATTGAATACTTTTATGGGTTTGAGAACACTTGATGTATGTCTTTCTATGAATACCCGTGGTGACTATGGGGGATCATATTGATTCACTTGATATGTGTTTTGGCACTCAACTCACGGATTCCGAAGGTGACATTGGGGTAATCTACGCATAGGGTTGATGCACGTTCTTGTCTTTGTTTCTCCGGTAGAAATCTTGGGGCACTCTTTGAGGTTCCTTGTGCTGGATTGAGTATATGAATCTGAAATTATTTGGTGTTATTTTAGTATGAACTCTTGGATAGATCGATCGGAAAGAATAGCTTCGAGGTGGTTTCGTACCCTACAAACAATTTCTTCTTATGTTCTCCGCTAGATAGGAACTTTGGAGTGATTCTTCATTGCACGTTGAGGATTGCACTAGCGAAAGTACGGACCCTAGGCCTCATTTTCAAGCATTGCAATACCGTTTTGTGCCCTTTTACTATTTGCTACCTTGCTGTTTTTATTTATTCAGATTATAAAATATATTTCTACCATCCATATTATACTTTTATCACCATCTCTTCGCCGAACTAGTGCACTTGTACAATTTCCTATTGTATTGGGTGTGTTGGGGATACAAGAGACTTTTTATTATTTGGTTGCACGGTTGTTTGAGAGAGACCATCTTCATCCTACACCTCTCGCGGATTGATAAACCTTAGGTCGTCCACTTGAGGGAAAATTGTTATTGTCCTACCAAACTCTGTGCTTGGAGGCCCAACTGTAAGTGCATCTAGTGCCACCCCTATTTGGTTTTGGAGTATTGACGACAAACCTGGTTGAGGGACTAATGTGTTTGTGAGAATTGTAGGATAATACAGGTAGTAGTCCCTCATTGATTCGGTTTACCTACCGGAGATGACCCCTAAAAATGTATGAAGACATTGAAGACAAAGGTGGTATGTGAAGATATTCACATTGAAGACTATGACAAGAGAAGACATCGTGTGAAGACTATGGAGCGCGAAGACTTAGTTGTTTCATTGTTTCCTTTTCTTCTTTGTTGAGTCATAGGAACCTCCGTACTATTAAGTGGGGTCCCAGTGAACAAAGTCAGAGTGACTGAAGTGATGCTTAACCAAAATCATATGTTTTCGAGCGTAGACAATGAGAGCAAATCTTATCCAGAGCTGGATGAGTCAGCTTTACTTGTATCCCAAGTAAAGTTGCCGCGTGTGTTTGAAATCTGATCGTTGGAACACGTGTCAGTTCCTTAGTGACCCAGGGTCATTTCGGACAAATCAGGTCGGGTTGCCTAGTGGCTATAAATAGCCCACCCCCTACACCATAAGTTGGTGGCTGCTCAAAGTTAGTGCACGGCTTTTGTCGTTTGAGAGCAACCCACCTCGAAGCCTTTGAGAGAGAAATCCTTGTGAGGACAAAGCCCTAAACACCCAGAGCCAAAGAGCGTTAGGCATCACTGAAGTCTTCCTGTCTGTGTGATCTGAAGACTTGTTACACTTGAGGACTGTGAATCCTCCAGCCGGTTAGGCGTCGTGTTCTGAGCATTCAAGAGTCATTGTGGATCGCCGGTGAATGAAGTCTGTGAAGGTTTGGAAGTCTACCTTGAAGACTTACCAGAGTGATTATGCGAGGACTGGGTGTCCTTAGCTCAAGGGGAATAAGGTGAAGACACGGTCTTCTGAGTTAAATCTCAGCCTCCCTAACCAGACGTACAGTTGTCACAGCAACTGGAACTGGTCCAACAAATCATTGTCTTCAACAAGCCACTGGTTCTATCCTTCCCATATCTTTATTTATAGTTGGTCCTTGTGAAGCCATTGCCTGTTTGCATTGTCCATTTGTCTTCACTGTGTAACTATTTGTTCAGATTGGTTTCATACTATCTTCCATCCTGATCCATACTGCCTAGCTGCTATTAGTCTTCATGCTCTCACTTCATTGAATACTTGACTATGGCTTGTCTAGTGTAGTCTACCTTCCGCTGCATGGTTATAGGTTCATTTCTATCATTTGTCTACAAGAACAAGTTGCGTAGTAGACATCAGTTATCACTTACCCGCGCCCTTTAGTTATGCCCTTTTTTGTGTGATAGCAATAGTGTTTCATGTTATATATCTTTCTATCACTTAGTTGTTTATATTGCTTAGCATAAGTTGCTGGTGCACTTAGTTGAGCCTAGCTTATTTAGGTTCCGTGCTTGACAAATAATGCTCCCACAGGGAGCACATGAATCAATCTTTTCATCTCTCCAATGATGTGAATAGAGCGTTTGCAAGTTGTTAGTTCTCCAAAGCAGTGGTACCGTGAAGGAAACATAATGTTGAAGGTGCAAAGGTAAATAAGTGAAAGCAAATTACTAGAATAGTGATTTAAAGAGCTGGAGAAAGATAGGATTAAAGCGTTACCAGGGAGTACGGAATCCCCACTAGTGTGCATCTATAGCGGTGCCTAAACACAATGCTACTTCAGATTCCTAAGCCACTTTTACATATTTCTCTTTGTGGGCAAAGCCGGTTCAGATACGTGCATACACGCGGCAGCTCCGTATCACATACTCCACCACCGTTCTTCCCCACTATGGTTATCAAACGGTAATTAAGGGGAAAGATGTCCCCATGAATGTAGCCAAGGTGGTTTCTGTTTTACCCCATGTTGCAACAATCCGCTACGAAGGGAAATGGGGTCTGCCACTCACCCACCTTGCCAACCAATCGGTTCGCCAACAGTAGTAACCTTCCATCCAAAATTGGCATACGTTGGATGGTCGACTTCACCCAACATCAAGAAGATTATTAACATAAACATGCAAAGAGGATACCAAACCCTAATATCAATCGATCTATCGCACATTAGGGTTCCTCCATGTACCCAAGAACTAAAAGAACTACTCACACGTGAAGGCAACGGACATCACACCACCGAAGATGGAAATCATGAATGAATCGCACATGTAATACACAAGTTCTTCCTCTAGGGTTCTTGATATTACAATAGGGGAGAAGGTGGGTGATCATGATGATAGTCGGATGGTGTTGAAGCCTTACTGATGAGGATGGTGGAGGTAGCAACCTCGTCTTGCTGGTTCCTCCCTCTGGATCACCGGCGGCTAGGGTTCCTGCTTCTGGATGAGTTTCTGGTGTCTCCAAGGCATCCGATCCATGATCCGTCTTCACGAGGCAAATATAGTTGAGCTGGCAGCAGTGATGGCACTCCATACAACCGCACATACGGGCGGGTGCGGTCGTATGGAACGTCGTCTTTTGCTTTGGATCTCCTGCGGTGACTGCTTCTTTGCCCATTATACTTCTTTCTCTTATGGTAGGTGATTATCACTTTAATTGCATGATTCCATTACCATTTTATGAGATTTCTTATGTATAATAATATTTGGTTTAAAAAGCTTTACCTGAGGAAAATGACAAGAAGAAGTGCGCGAACGCGATAAAAATCCATGAAGCCTACCGAGTAGGCACAAAAATATTAGCAAAATAATCACATGATATGGACTCATCAAAATCCTCACCATTGGTTTTGTTCTTCTTTCTCTTTGTGTTATGGCATTGATACGTCTCCGTCGTATCTATAATTTTTGATTGTTTCATGCCAATATTATACAACTTTTATACACTTTTGGCAACATATTATATGATTTATTTGGACTAACATATTGATCCAGTGCGCAGTGCCAGTTCCTGTTTGTTGCATGTTTTTTGTTTCGCAGAAAATCCATATCAAACAAAGTCCAAACGCAATAAAAATTTACGAAGAATTATTTTGGAATATGTGTGATTTTTGGGAGGTGGAATCAACGCAAACGGGAGCCCACAACCCCTAAGATACACCAGGGCGCGCCAGGGGGTGCCAGGCGCGCCCAGGTGTCTTATGACCTCCTCGTAAGGTGGTTTGGGCCCTTCTTCTAGCGCAAAAAAGATAATTTATGGAAAAAAATCGTGTAAAAATTTCAGCGCAATCGGAGTTACGGATCTCGGGGAATTTAAGAAACTATGAAGGGCCAGATGTGGGGAACGTGAAACAAAAGAGAACAGAGAGGGAGATCCAATCTGGAGGGGCTCCCGCCCCTCCGCCGCGATGGAGGCCATGGACCAGAGGGGGAACTCTCCTCCCATCTAGGGGAGGGGGCAAGGAAGAAGAAGAAGAAGGAGGGGGCTCTCTCCCCCTCTCTCCCGGTGGCGCCGGAGTGCCGCCGGGGCTAGGATCGTGACGGCGATGTACATCAACAATCTTGCTGCCGTCAACACCAACTTTCTCCCTCTCTATGTAGCGGCGTAACACCCCTTCTCCCCACTGTAATCTCTACTTAAACATGGTTCTCAACTCCATATATTATTTCCCAGTGATCTATGGTAGATATGTTTTATCCTGTGGGTTAATCATGATCTTGGTTGGTATGATTGAATATTTTATTTATGGTGCTGTCCTACGGTGCCCTCCGTCTCGCGCAAACGTGAGGGGTCCCTGCTGTAGGGTGTTGCAATACGTTCATGATTTGCTTGTGGTGGGTTGCGAGAGAGACAGAAGCTTAAACCCGAGTAGGTGGGTTGTTGCGTATGGGATAAAGAGGACTAGATACTTAATGCTATGGTTGGGTTTCACGACCTTAATGATCTTTAGTAGTTGTGGATTCTTGCTAGGGGTCCAATCATAAGTGCATATGATCCAAGTAGAGAAAGTATGTTAGCTCATGCCTTTCCCTCATATAAAATTGCAAGAATGATTACCGGTACTTGTTATCGATTGCCTAGGGACAAATGACTTTCTTGTTGACAAAACCTATCTAGTTTTATTACCTTGCAATTTATCCATAGTTTTATTCTCGCAAAGTACTCGTAGTTTTATTATTGCAAAATAGTTTCATAGTTGTTCTAGGTAAAGCAAACGTCAAGTGTGCGTAGAGTTGTATCGGTGGTCGATAGAACTTGAGGGAATATTTGTTCTGCCTTTAGCTCCTCATTGGGTTCGACACTCTTATTTATCGAAGAAGGCTACAGACGATCCCCTATACTTGTGGGTTATCAAGACCATTTTCTGGCGCCGTTGCCTCGGAGCAGTAGCGTGGGGTGAATATTCTTGTGTGTGCTTGTTTGCTTTATCACTAAGTAGTGGTACTTGCTACTCATGGAGATGGGGAACCTCCTAAAACCCTCGATGCTCGTTATGTGAAAAATATTATGCACTACTTTGATAATCCCGAGAAAACCCCATTCAACTTGATAATGGGAGTAATGTTAGCTAGATTGACGTGAATACTTTAGGGATTATCACTTGACACAAGGGAAACTATTATGGGATCAAATTGATATTTTGCATTTGTATGCTTGGAATTTATGCCAGAGATATGATTTTACTTGTTTCTCTAGGATGAATGCTCCACACCTTCCCTTTTCATGCAAATTTAATGATAATGAAACATTGGCTTCTTATGCCAATGGTAGACATGATTATTATCATGTGGAACAAATAGAAGAATTTGTTGCTTTAAAGGGTGCTTATGAAATTGAATCTTTGTTTTTAAGGTATGAAGCTTTCGATGATGATGTTTATAAACCTAAATTTTTTTGCCATCCTTAAATATTGCTATGATAATTATAAATATAATCCCGATATTGATGAATTTATTGAGAAAATCTCCGCTGTCTGAGAAGAGATTAATATTTTGCAGGAGTCTATGGAAGAAGGAATTGATGAAACTGTGAGCTCATTAGATGAAAAAGATGATGAGGAGAGCGAAGAACAAAAGGAGGAAGAGCGGATTAGCTACCCGTGCTCACCTTCTAATGAGAGTAACTCTTCAACTCATACATTATTTAATTTCCCTTCATGCTTATCGAATGATAAATGCTATGATAATTGTTATGATCCCGTAGATTCTTTTGAAATATCCCTTTTTGATGAAATTGATGCTTGCTATGCTTGTGGCCAAGATGCCAATATGAATTATGCTTCTGGAGATGAACTTTCTATAGTTCCTTATATTAAGAATGAAATTGTTGCTATTGCACACACGCATGATAGTCCTATTATATTTTTGAATTCTCCCAACTACACTATGTTGGAGAAGTTTGCATTTATTAAGGATTACATTGATGGGTTCCCTTTTACCATTACACATGATGGTTTTGATGAATATAATATGCATATGTTTGCTGCTCCTACTTGCAATTATTAAGAGAGAGGAACTACATCTCTGCCTCTTTACGTTTCCAACATGATAAAATTGCAAGAAACTGCTTATGCTATGTATTGGCCTTTACTTGATGTGCATGAATTGTTCATATATGACATGCTGATGCATAGGAAGAGAGTTAGACTTCTTCATTGCATGATATATGTTGCTTTGTGCTCATAACTAAATGCCAAATCATTATTAATTAAATTTGGCTTTGATATACCTTGGGATCCGGGTGGATTCATTACTTGAGTACTTTATGCCTAGCTTAATGGCTTTAAAGAAAGCACTGCCAAGGAGACAACCCAGAAGTTTTAGAGATTCATTACTTTCTGTTGAGTGCTTTTATAAAGTTTAAAAACAAAAAATATAGAGGGGAACTTAAAAACTTTTTCACAAAAGAAAAGCGATTGGAAATTATGCATTGGAGAAGTGAGGGTCGACCTTGAACACACTTCTGTTCACGCTCATGAAAACAATGTAGAATTTTTCATGAAGATTCTCACAAAAATAATTATCCCCTTGTACAATTCCATTTTATTACAAAAATAATGTGCCAAGATTTTCCTTTAGTATGAGTAGATTGCTTGTTGGTATGTGCGGTGCAAAAACAAAAACTTTGGCTGTAGTGCACGATTTTAAATTTTTTACTGGAACGTTGAAAGTTTCTGAAACTTTTTGCATAGTCTTGCTATACAAATTGTTTATTTCTTCCTAATTTTTCAGAACTATTGGAGTACCAGAGGTATGGTGAATGTTCAGATTACTACAGATTGTCATGTTTAAGACATATTCTATTTTTGATGCATTGTTTTGCTTGTTTTGATGAAACCATCGATTTTTATCGGTGGTATAAGCCATGGAAAATTTATAATACAGTAGCTACAATGCAAAAACAAGATATGATTTGGTTTGCAATAGTACTTAGAGTAGTGATTTGCTTTATTATACTAACGGATCTTACCGAGCTTTCTGTTGAGTTTTCTGTGGATGAAGTGATCAAAGATCGAGGAGGTCTCGATATGAGGAGAAGGAGGAGAAGAAAGAGCTCAAGCTTGGGGATGCCTAAGGCACACCATGTAAATATCCAAGGATACTCAAGCATCTAAACTTGGGGATGCCCCGGAAGGCATCCCATCTTTCTTCAACAAGTATTGGTATGTTTTCGTCTTTGTTTCATTCATGTGATATGTGCAAATCTTGGAGTGTCTTCTGCATTTAGTTTTCACTTTTCTTTCATGCACCATGCTGGTATGAGATAGCCCATGGTTGATTTATAGAATGCTCATTGCACTTCACTTATATCTTTTGGGTATGGCTTTTTAGAATGCTTCATGTGCTTCACTTATATCATTTGAAGTTTGGATTGCCTATTTCTCTTCCCTTAGAAAACCGTTGTTTGTAGAATGCTCTTTTGGTTCACTTACATTTATTAGAGCATGGTCTTTTGTAGAAAGAATTACACTCTCATGCTTCACTTATATCTGTATAGGGAGTCAACGGTCAATTGCATGGTTAGTCATAAAATCCTACATAAAACTTATGGATCACTGAATATGATATGTTTGATTCCTTACAATAGTTTTGCGATATAGAGATGGAATATGTGGGAAGTACTAGTAAACGGTTGTGTTTAGTAAAAATATTGGTGTTAAGGTTTGTGATTCCCGAAGCATGCACGTATAGTCTCTCGTTATGCTATGAAGTTGGAAGCATGATTTATTATTGATTGTCTTCCTTATGAGTGGCGGTCGGGGATGAGCGATTGTCTTTTCCTACCAATCTATCCCATAGGAGCATGCGTAGTAGTACTTTGCTTCGAGGTCTAATAAAATTTTGCAATAAGTATATGAGTTCTTTATGACTAATGTGAGTCCATGGATTATACGCACTCTTACCTTTCCGCAATTTGCTAGCCTCTACGGTACCGTGCTGTAACATCCCAAATTTTCAATTTGGAATGTTATACACTAGATCAATATTGCATATCATATTTATTGCATTTTGGTTGATCCTAGAAATTTCATGCAACTCAAGGACCCTCGGAGAGAGTTGGGGATTTCGTTATTTTCATATTTGAGTTGTCTCAAATTTTGAAAATAGGATCATTTGATTTTATTTATTTTATCTTCAATTATTTCTATTATAAAAATTATGAGAGAGGGAATAAAATGAATTTCCCAAAATAAAGAAATATTGAGGATTTAATAAAAAAATCAAATAAGATTTTATTTGGTTTTTTTGCTATTTTATTTCAATTTAGGAAAAATACGCGTTTTTCAAAATTTCATTTAGACCCCAAATAAATGTTCACTTTCTCCGGCTTGATTTTAGAAGTCGGGGAAAATTTATTTTGGGATTTTTGGAATCCGTTTAGTATTTCTTTTATTTGTTTTTCTGCGCGTTAATATTTAAAAAAACGCGAACCGACTCCGGGCCATACCCGAGCGGGACTCCGCCCGGGGCAGCCCTTATAAGCCGCCGCCCGGGGCCCGAGCTGCCCCAAACCCTAGCGCCGCCTTTCCGCCGCCCCGCCGCCTCGCCGGACCCGCCGCCCGAGGTAGCCGCCGTCGCCAACCGCCCGTTTTTTTAAAAGCCGTGGTTTATTTTTTTATCAGATCGGTTTTATTTTGCTTTATTCTATTTAGCGAGCATTCACTCGATTCGTACGTTTTAACGAACGTGTTCGTCGTTTAGATCCAGCTAACGAACATTCGTTCTTTAAACTGTTCGTCATTTTTCTTTTTCTCGGATTAAATCCGCGATTTTTCTGATCGCGATTTCTGATCCGATTTTCGTTTTAGTTTATCTTTTCGCTCGTTTATCGGAATCAGGCAATTCAAGCACCTGGAGTTTCATCTCAAAACCCTCTTTCCATTTAACCAACTCAAACAAGTTTTTGCTTCTGTAAAAATTGCCTTAGATCTAGAATAGTAAACAAAGCCTGTTTCTTTTATCGTTTGTTTTTCGTTGCTTCATTCGATTTGATTCTTTTTGCCAACCGGAGTTCTTAAGTTGAACCTTCTGGTTAGATCTGTTATTTGAGTTTTACCTGTGCATTAGTTGAGTACTTATTGTATGCTTGTTTGTTTGTGATAGAGTACCCGGAGTGCGCCGCTTGTTACTTCGAATCGCTAGGTTTCCCGGATCCTCAGCAAGGCAAGTAACACTTTGATCATACTTCTACTACCCAGTTTTATTGCATTAGATCAATCCTTACACATTTCATGATTAGGATCTAATTAAATTGTGGGTTTGGGAAGTAGTTGAGGTAGTACCTATTACCTGTTTATTATCAAACCTTTGGGAGTTACTTCTACGTTTGCTTATTATTGCTATGCTATGCTAGTAGACGTGGATTGGGTGAGTGATATCCATGACAGATGTGAGATTTTTTTAAATCAATGGTTTATCTAAGGTGGCAACTTAAATACACATCTGGGTGGATTGAGGCACCTGGGTATTCCAGGATTGCCTGTTTTCTTTTGGACCGCCACCCAGGTTCAAAGGGATCATGAGAATATTCATGCTAGAAACTTCCGTGTGCAGCCACAAGCTATTATGGGCTCTAGCATAGTTGACTAAGTCGTGCGAACTCTTATAGTGGTAGACTAGCAGATGTAGGGGATGTAGGTGGTATGGTCTACCCATCGTAAGGTGGCTTCTGAAAGACTATGTCTCGGTCATCCGTTTTCTCAAACACCGTGTAGTGCGAGAAACCAAACGGAGGCGATCGAGTCTTGTGGGCAAAAGTGCGCAAACCTCTGCAGAGTGTACAAACTAATCATGGTTAGCCGTGTCCCCGGTTATGGACATCTTGAGTATCTAGTACCTGGATTATCATGTGAATCTCAACATGTTACTATAAAATTTAATTTGATGAGTTTGTTTAATGATGATGTTTAATTGGGATTGAGGATGCTGTCAACCATTCTCAATGTTTAACGACCACCATTATAGTTAAATAAATTTATTCCTTTGCAGTAGGGAAAAATTAGCTTTTCGCAAAACTGTAACCATAGAGCTTTCCACCAGCCAAATATGCATGTAGAATATCTGTTTCATTCCATTACTCTCTATGTGTTACATTGCCAGCATATTGTGCTGACCCGTTTTCGGGCTGCAACGTTAATGTTGCAGACTTTTCAGACGACGATTAAGGAGTTTTAGGTCGGGGTTCTATACTCAGTGATGCCGTTGGAGTTGATGGACTCACTTATCTTCCAAGCCTTCCGCTGTTATCGTTGTTAGATGGCCTTAAGCCATATTTATTGTAATAAGTTCTCTATTGAGACACTCGATGTAATAAGTGTGTGATTGCTACTCTGTTATAAACCCTTCAAGTACTGTGTGGTGTCAGCATTACTTATCCAGGGATGACACCAAAGCACAGAGATTGGACCGTTTGAGGTTTGGTCGCTACAAGATGGTATCAGAGCACACGTTGACTGTAGGACACGACCACTAAGCTAAAGACCTAGATCACTACTCACTCTCTTCTCTTCTGACCTCTCATCTTTTCTACTCTTTAGGATGGCGGATGCAAGGAACAAGTTTACGCAACCGGATGAAGATACACCCTTTGGACGTCACTTGAAGGAAGTCACTAGATATCTGAACATAGGAGTACCAAGCTTCACCGGAACCTACAACGCCACTTTACCTGAAGAAGAGCGTTGGATGATTCAAGTTCAAGTTCCTGGAAGGACGTTCATGCCAGTCACCGAGCCCATAGAGTTTTCCTTTGATGCACCAACTTGGAGTCTAGGAAAGAGCATGGCCGCTCACATCGCCATGGGACGCATTGGAGAAGTCTACCGCAATGATCTCAAGGATACTATCTACCAGATTTGTGGGCGCCGAGATGAGCACTGGGAGATGATCAGCACCAGAAAGGATAGATCAATTGCAGCTTTTATCCAGGAGTTAAACCAGCACATTCGACGTCAGGAGAACCAAATGTGCGCCGACATGATAGACCTGAAGAAGGCAAGGACAAGAATCAAGGAACTGGAGGAAGAACTCAAGGCTACGCGTGAAGATTATGAAGAGGAAATCGAAGTATTAGTGGGGAAGAATGACGATCTGATCAAGAAGATTGGAATATTTATGGGAGGCCCTCCGCCAGTAGATGAAGACAAAGAACCCAAGGAGATTCGCCCGGAAGACTACATCATCATCGACGACACCGACTCGGATCCAGATGATAGCAATGATGACTATGTTGATGAAGCTGGAGCAGATATCATGGAGTCTGCAACCGAATAATATTTCTAGTAGACCACCCCAACAGTAGTAGTAGTCCACCATGTAAATATAGTAGTCCGAGCACTTTTGCGATAGTTAGATCGATTGTATGCCCTTGTTTGATTGAATGAAGTGAATTGTTTGCTTTTGCCTCATGTGCATATGGGTAGTGTTTTCTCTTTAGACCCCCTCTATTCTTAAATCTCATCTTTTCTAAACCCTTAGATGCCTCCGAGACGTGACCCCGGATTTACCTTCCCACCGGAGCTCACTCAGTTGATCCAGCAGCAAAACACATTGATGCAGTTGCTAGTCCAGAATCAGAATCAGGGAACAACAACAACAACCCACCACCACCACCTATTGACCACTTAGCCCGTTTTCTTAGGCTGAATCCGCCGGTGTTTTCCAGTAGCACCGAGCTGATAGTAGCAGATGATTGGCTCCGCAAGACAGCTAGAGAGTTGACCACAGCAGGATGCACTGATGCGGAGAAGGTGAAGTTTGCCGCACATCAGCTTGAAGGACCCGCAGCATCATGGTGGGAGAATTTCACATCCACTTTCCCTGTCGATACTATCACATGGGACCAGTTTCAGCAGGCTTTTCGAACTGCCCATGTTTCAGCAGGAGCTATGGCCATGAAGAAGCGAGAGTTTCGCAACATGCGCCAAGGAGGACGGATAGTTGGCCAGTATGTGGAGGACTTTAGTAAATTAGCACGTTATGCCCCAGATGACGTTGCTACGGATGCGGCAAAGCAGGAGAAGTTTTTGGAAGGACTGAATGATGAGTTGAGCATGCAGTTGATGGTAGCAACCTTCAACAACTACCAGGAGTTGGTAGATCGTGCTCTTATGATTGAAGGGAAGCAGCAGCAAATTGAAAATCGCAAGAGGAAGTATGCACAAGGAAAGTACAATTCAGGAGCTCAGCAGAAGCCACGTTTTACCCCTAGACCGGGAGGACATTTTCAGCATACCCATGGAGGAGGTACCTCGCACAATCACAATGGCCCCAAGAATGGTAATGGGAATGGAGGAAGCAACGGCCAGAACCGCACCAACCCATCAACCCTAGCCAAGAAAGACCTGAGCCAAGTCACTTGCTTTAAGTGCCAGAAGACTGGACATTATGCCAATGAAGAATGTCCTGAATCACAGAATGGAAATGGCAATGGAAGCTCTAGGAAGAAGCCGAACCCTTTCAACAGGGGACATGTGAACCACGTTAATGTGGAGGAGGTTGAATAGCAGCCGGATGCAGTAATCAGTAAGTTTATGGTTAAGTCATTTACTGCACTCGTTCTTTTCGATACTGGTGCATCGCATTCATACATATCAAGGGGATTTGTGGATAAGTATAAACTGCCAACCCAAGCCCTTAGGTCATCCATGTTAGTAACCTCGCCTGGAGCAGAATATATGGCTAGTCTATGGTGTGATCGGTTACCATTCAGGATTGGTAACTATGTTTTTCCCTCGGACCTAATAGTATTGGAATCCCAAGGATTGAATGTGATATTAGGCATGGATTGGTTATCAAAGTATGAAGGGAATATTGAATGTGCCAGTAAGTCAATTTTACTTACCACCCCAGAAGGGAGAAGGATCAAGTATGTATCCCGACATGTGCCAAAGAGGACTCAAGTAAATTGTTTAACCGGAGTTGTGCAGGAGGAAGTACCAGTAGTGAAGGATTTCCCCGTAGTATTTCCAGAAGAGTTGCCAGGCATGCCACCGGATAGAGATATTGAGTTTTTGATTGAGCTATTGCCAGGCACAGGGCCAATATCAAAGAGACCATATAGGATGCCTGCAAAGGATTTGGTGGAAGTTAAGAAGCAAATTAAGGAGTTACTGGATAAAGGTTATATTCGCCCAAGTTCTTCACCTTGGGGATCGCCAGTACTTCTAGTGGAGAAGAAGGATGGATCGTTAAGGATGGTTGTCGATTATCGAGGATTGAATGAAGTAACCATCAAGAACAAGTACCCACTACCGATGATCAATGATCTGTTTGATCGATTGCAAGGAGCTAAGGTATTTTCCAAGATCGATCTGCGATCAGGATACCACCAGTTGAAGATTCGGGAACAGGATATACCCAAGACGGCTTTTACCACCAGGTATGGGCTGTACGAGTATACCGTTATGTCATTTGGTCTGACTAACGCACCTGCATATTTTATGAACATGATGAACAAGGTGTTTATGGAGTTCTTGGATAAGTTCGTCGTAGTGTTCATTGATGATATCCTGGTTTACTCAAAGAATGAAGAGGAGCATAAGGAACATTTGTGTTTGGTTCTTGGAAAGCTCAAAGAACATCAATTATATGCCAAATTTAGCAAATGTGAGTTTTGGTTGAAGGAAGTTGGATTTCTCGGACACGTTATATCCGGAGAAGGTATAGCAGTAGATCCCACTAAAGTTGATACCGTGACCAAGTGGGAAGCACCAACCACCGTGGGAGAGATCCGGAGTTTTCTTGGACTCACAGGATACTGCCAGAGGTTTATTGAGAATTTCTCAAAGATTGCGAAGCCTATGACTGAGTTGTTGAAGAAGGATACCAAGTTCATATGGACGGAGGAATGTGAGGCTAGTTTTCAGGAGTTGAAGAAACGTTTGGTTACTTCACCAGTGTTGATTTTGCCAGACCAGACCAAGGATTATGAGGTGTATTGCGACGCTTCACGTCGAGGACTTGGAGCAGAGCTTATGCAGGAAGGGAGAGTTGTTTCATATGCCTCACAACAGCTTAAGCCTCATGAGTTGAATTATGCTACGCATGATTTGGAGTTAGCAGCCGTAGTGCATGCATTGAAGACTTGGAGACATTTTCTGATTGGAAACCATTGCGAGGTGTACACGGATCACAAGAGTTTGAAGTATATTTTCACACAGAAGGAGTTGAATCTCAGACAAAGGAGATGGTTGGATCTCATCAAGGATTATGATATGAGATTGCATTATCACCCTGGAAAGGCTAACGTAGTAGCTGACGCGTTGAGCCATAAGAGCCATGTCAACACCCTAATGACGGGAGATTTACCAAGGGAGTTAGCCGAAAATCTTCGAGAGCTATGTTTGGAAATAGTTCCAAGAGGCTATGTAGCAGCATTGGAGATTCAGTCTACTTTGATGGATAAGATCAGAGAAGCTCAAAGGACTGACAAGGAGATTGCTTCTATTAAGGAGAAAATGAGCAAAGGAAAAGCTAAGGGATTTTGTGAGGATGAGCACGATACCCTATGGTTTGAAGACCGTGTCTATGTACCAAATGATTCGGAGATTAGGAAGCTAATTCTGCAAGAGGCCCATGACTCACCATACTCGATTCACCCAGGAAATACCAAGATGTATTTGGATTTGAAGGATATTTTCTGGTGGACCGAAATGAAGAAGGATATTGCGGAGTATGTAGCAGTTTGTGATGTATGTCAGAGAGTGAAGGCAGAGCATCAGAAGCCAGCAGGATTGCTACAACCATTGCCGGTACCTGAATGGAAGTGGGATAATCTAGGCATGGATTTTATTACAAGATTGCCCAGAACACGTTCAGGCTATGACTCGATATGGGTTGTAGTCAATCGTTTGACAAAGGTAGCTCATTTCATTCCAGTGAAGACTACCTATACCAGTGCAAAGTTGGCAAAGATATACATGACCAGGATCGTATGTCTGCATGGAGTTCCAAGGAGCATTGTATCAGATAGAGGAACCCAGTTTACCTCAAAGTTCTGGAATCAGTTGCATGAGACTTTGGGAACCAGACTGGAGTTTAGCACAGCTTTCCACCCGCAGACAGATGGACAGACCGAGAGAGTCGATCAGATTTTGGAGGATATGCTAAGAGCTTATGCGCTAGATTACGGATCTAGTTGGGACGAGAATTTACCGTATGCAGAATTCACTTACAACAACAGCTATCAAACTAGTTTGAAGATGGCCCCTTTCGAAGCCTTGTACGGAAGGAGGTGCAGGACCCCATTGTCTTGGGATGAGGTTGGAGACCGCCAGTTGTTTGGACCGGATCTAATAAAGGAGTCTGAACAGAAAGTGAAATTGATTCGTAGGCTCAAGGTAGCTCAGTCCAGGCAGAAGAGTTATGCAGACTCTAAACGCAAGGAGACAGTTTACAAAGTCGAAGACCGAGTTTATCTTCGAGTATCTCCACTTCGAGGAGTTAAGCGCTTTGGAGTTAAGGGAAAACTAGCGCCACGTTTTGTAGGCCCATACAAAGTTTTGGAGCGTATGGGAGAAGTAGCCTACAAGTTGGAATTACCCGAAGGACTGTTAGGAGTTCACAACGTGTTTCATGTATCCCAGTTGAAGAAGTGCCACACAGAGATGGCTGACATACTGCTGAGAGATACGGTACCACTGGAAGCGATTCAGTTGGATAGTGATTTGACCTATGAGGAGAAACCAGTCAAGATTCTTGAGTATGCCAGCCGAGTAACCCGCAGCAAGGTTATCAAGTTTTGCAAAGTTTAGTGGAGCCACCACACGGAGGAAGAAGCCACCTGGGAGCGAGAGGAACATTTGCTCAAGGACCACCCTCACCAATTTTCTAGCCAACCCGAATCTCGAGGGCGAGACTCATCTTAAGGGGGGTAGGTTTGTAACATCCCAAATTTTCAATTTGGAATGTTATACACTAGATCATCATTGCATATCATATTTTATTGCATTTTGGTTGATCCTAGAAATTTCACGCAACTCAAGGACCCTCGGAGAGAGTTGGGGATTTCGTTATTTTCATATTTGAGTTGTCTCAAATTTTGAAAATAGGATAATTTGATTTTATTTATTTTATCTTCAATTATTTCTATTATAAAAATTATGAGAGAGGGAATAAAATGACTTTCCCAAAATAAAGAAATATTGAGGATTTAATAAAAAATCAAATAAGATTTTATTTGGTTTTTTTTGCTATTTTATTTGAATTTAGGAAAAATACGCGTTTTTCAAAATTGCATTTAGGCCCCAAATAAATGTTCACTTTGTCCGGCTTGATTTTAGAAGTCGGGGAAAATTTATTTTGGGATTTTTGGAGTCCGTTTAGTATTTCTTTTATTTGTTTTTCTGCGTGTTAATATTTTAAAAAAAATGCGAACCGACTCCGGGCCGTACCCGAGCGGGACTCCGCCCGGGGCAGCCCTTATAAGCCGCCGCCCGGGGCCCGAGCTAGCCAGCCCGAGCCGCCCCAAACCCTAGCGCCGACCCACCGCCGCCCGCGCCGCGCCGCCGCCCCGCCGCCGCCTCACCACCGCCCGCGCCGCGCCACCCGCTCGCCAGAGCCGCCCCGCCGCCTCGCCGGACCCGCCGCCGCCTCACCACCGCCCGCGCCGCGCCACCCGCTCGCCAGAGCCGCCCCGCCGCCTCGCCGGACCCGCCGCCCGAGGTGTTTTCTTTAGAAAACCGCCCGTTTTTTTAAAAGCCGCGGTTTATTTTTTTTATCAGATTGGTTTTATTTTGGTTTATTCTATTTAGCGAGCATTCGCTCGATTCGTACGTTTTAACGAACGTGTTCGTCGTTTAGATCCAGCTAACGAACGTTCGTTCGTTAAACTGTTCGTCATTTTTCTTTTTCTCCGATTACATCCGCGATTTTTATGATCGCGATTTCTGATCCGATTTTCGTTTTAGTTTATCTTTTCGCTCGTTTATCGGAATCAGGCGATTCAAACGCTTGGAGTTTCGTCTCAAAACCCTCTTTCCGTTTAACCAACTTAAACAAGTTTTTGCTTCTGTAAAAATTGCCTTAGACCCAGAATAGTAAACAAAGCCTGTTTCTTTTGCCGTTTGTTTTTCGTTGCTTCGTTCGATTTGATTCTTTTTGCCAACCGGAGTTCTTAAGTTGAACCTTCTGGTTAGATCTCTTATTTGAGTTTTACCTGTGCATTAGTTGAGTACTTATTGTATGCTTGTTTGTTTGCGATAGAGTACCCGGAGTGCACCGCTTGTTACTTCGAATCGCTAGGTTTCCCGGATCCTCAGCAAGGCAAGTAACACTTTGATCATACTTCTACTACCCAGTTTTATTGCATTAGATCAATCCTTACACATTGCATGATTAGGATCTAATTAAATTGTGGGTTTGGAAAGTAGTTGAGGTAGTACCTATTACCTGTTTATTATCAAACCTTTGGGAGTTACTTCTACGTTTGCTTATTATTGCTATGCTATGCTAGTAGACGTGGATTGGGTGAGTGATATCCATGATAGATGTGAGATTTTTTTAAATCAATGGTTTATCTAAGGTGGCAACTTAAATACACATCTAGGTGGATTGAGGCACCTGGGTATTCCAGGATTGTCTGTTTTCTTTTGGACCGCCACCCAGGTTCAAAGGGATCATGAGAATATTCATGCTAGAAACTTCCGTGTGCAGCAACAAGCTATTATGGGCTCTAGCATAGTTGACTAAGTCGTGCGAACTCTTACAGTGGTAGACTAGCAGATGTAGGGGATGTAGGTGGTACGGTCTACCCATCGTAAGGTGCTAGTGCTTCTGAAAGACTATGTCTCGGTCATCCGTTTCTCAAACACCGTGTAGTGCGAGAAACCAAACGGAGGCGATCGAGTCTTGTGGGGAAAAGTGCGCAAACCTCTGCAGAGTGTATAAACTAATCATGGTAAGCCGTGTCCCCGGTTATGGACATCTTGAGTATCTAGTACCTGGATTATCATGTGAATCTCATCATGTTACTATAATTAATGTTGTTGGGCTTTAATGATGATTATTTTAATTGGGATTGAGGATGCTGTCAACTATTCTCAATGTTTAACAACCACCATAATAGTTAAATAAATTTATTCCTTTGTAGTAGGGAAAAATTGGCTTTACGCAAAACTGTAACCATAGAGCTTTCCACCAGCCAAATATGCATGTAGAATAGCTGTGTCTTTCCATTATTCTCTATGTGTTACCTTGCCAGCATATTCCTTGTACTGACCCGTTTTAGGTCGGGGTTCTATACTCAGTGATGCCGTTGGAGTTGATGGACTCACTTATCTTCCAAGCCTTCCGCTGTTATCGTTGTTAGATGGCCTTAAGCCATATTTAAGTTCTCTATTGAGACACTCGATGTAATAAGTGTGTGATTGCTATTCTGTTATAAACCCTTCAAGTATTGTGCGGTGTCAGCATTACTGATCCAGGGATGACACCGGAGCACAGAGATTGGACCATTTGAGGTCTGGTCGCTACACGTGCATTGCCGTTTCTCACCTCGAGGTGTGGTGCAAACTTCGCAGGTACATCCAAACCCCGTGATATGATACGCTCTATCAGCCTTATTATATCTTCCTCAAAATAGCCACCATACCTACCTATTATGGCCTTTCCATAGCCATTCCGAGATATATTGGCATGCAACTTCCACCGCTTCCATTTTGATGACTTGAGCATTCATTGTCATATTGCTTTGCATGATCGTAAGATAGCTAGCATGATATTTCCCTGGCTTGTCCATTTTTTGATATTGTTGTTATGCTAGTTCATTGCACATCCTGGTACACCGCTAGAGGCATTCATATAGAGTCATTCTTTATTATAGGTATCGAGTTGTAATTTTTATTTCTATTGAGTTGTAAGTAAATAGAAGTGTGATGATCATCATTACTCATTTTTAGAGCATTGCCCTAGTGAGGAAAGGATGATGGAGACTATTATTCCCCCACAAGTCAGGATGAGACTCCGGAGAATGAGAGAGAAAATAAATAAAGAGAGAAGGGGCATGTTAGTTCCACACTTGTGCTTCAAAGTAGCACCATGTTTTTCATATGGAGAGTCTCCTATGTTGTCACTTTCATATACTAGTGGGAATTTTTCATTATAGGATTAGATGCACACCCACTTAGTTTTCATATTGAGCTTTCATACACTTTTAGCTCTTAGTGCATTTGTTGCATGGCAATCCCCTACTCCTCACGTTGATATCAATTGATGGGCATCTCCATCGCCCGTTGGTTAGCCGCATAGATGTGAGACTTTATTACCTTTTGTCTTCTCTATATTTACCCCTATCATCATACTCTATTCCACCTATAGTGCTATATCCATGGCTTGGGCTCATGTACTGCGTGAGGGTTGAAAAAGCTAAAGTGCATTAAAAAGTATGAACCAATTGCTCGGCTTGTCATCGGGGTTGTGCATGATAAATACTTTGTGTTAAGAAGACAGAGCATGACAAGACTATATGATTTTGCAGGGATAGCTTTCTTTAGCATTGATATTCTAAAAGACATGATTGTTTGTTGGGATGCCTGAGTATTGATGTCTTTATGTCAAATTATAGACTATTGCTTTGAATCACTTATGTCTTAATATTCATGCCATGATTAGACATATGATCAAGTTTATGCTAGGTAGCATTCCACATCAAAAATTATCTTTTTTATCATTTACCTACTCGAGGACGAGCATGAATTAAGCTTGGGAATGATGATACGTCTCCGTCGTATCTATATTTTTTTATAGTTTCATGCCAATATTATACAACTTTTATACACTTTTGGAAACATTTTATATGATATTTGGACTGACATATTGATACGTCTCCAATGTATCTATAATTTATGAAGTATTAATGCTGTTTTATTATCATTCTTGGATGTTCTACAATCATTTTATAGTGACTTTATATCATCTTTTGGACCTAACCTATTGACCAGTGCCCAGTGCCAGTTGTTGCTTTTTTCTTGTTTTTTACATCGCAGGAAATCAATATCAAATGGAGTCCAAACACCACGAAACTTTTTGTGGATTTTTTATGGACTAGAAGACATCCAATGGGCTAGAGCGGCACCTCGAGGGTGCCCCGAGGGGGCACAACCCACCACGGCGCACCTGGGGGCCCGGGCGCGCCCAGGTGGGTTGTGCCCACCTCGGTGGCCTCCCGCACCCCCTCTTTGCCCTATAAATCACCAAATATCCCAAAAACCCTTAGGGTAGCCCTAGATCAGAAGTTCCGCTGCCGCAAGGCTCTGTAGCCACGAGAAACCAATCTAGACCTCGTTTCGGCACCCTGCCGGAGGGGGGAATCATCACCGGTGGCCATCTTCATCATCCCGGCGGCCACCACAATGAGAGGGAGTAGTCCACCCTCGGGGTTGAGGGTTTGTACCAGTAGCTATGTGTTTAATCTCTCTCTATCTCTCTCGTGATCTTGAGATGGCACGATCTTGATGTATCGTGGGCTTTGCTAATATAGTTGGATCATATGGTGTTTTCCCCTCTCTATCTTGTTGTGATGAATTGAGTTTTCCCTTTGAGATTTAGTTCTTGTCGGATTGAATACCTTTATGCATTTGAGAACACTTGATGTATGTCTTGCAAATGAATACTTGTGGTGACAATGGGGTATTATTTTGATTCACTTGATATGTTTTGGCACTCAACTCGCGGATTCCCAAGGTGACATTGGGGTAATCTACGCATAGGGGCTGATGCACGCTCTTGTCTTTGTTTCTTCTGTAGAAATCTTGGGGCACTCTTCGAGGTTCTTTGTGTTGGATTGAGTATTATGAATCTGAAATTATTTGGTGTTATTTTAGTATGAACTCTTGGATAGGTCGATCAGAAAGAATAGCTTCGAGGTGGTTTCGTACCCTATAAACGATTTCTTCTTATGTTCTTCGCTAGATAGGAACTTTGGAGTGATTCTTCATCGCACCTTGAGGGACGGTTATATGATCCAATTATATTAGCATTGCTGAGAGATTGCACTAGCAAAATTATGGACCCTAGGCCTCATTTTCAAGCATTGCAATACCGTTTGTGCTCCGTTTTATCAATTTCTACCTTGTTGTTTTTTATTGTTCCTATTACAAAAATCAATATCTACTATCCATATTACACTTGTATCATCATCTCTTACCCGAACTAGTGCACCCACTGGTACACATCGGTGCTATACAAACGGTTTCTGACCCCTTTCCGCGATGGCATTTGGAACCGTCGCCTAGTGAGTGACGGCGATAGGGGATCCTTCCCACACGACCCAAAAATCGTCGGGGATATGCCCTCCTGGCACACATGCTCGGCAAAATGAGGTCGTGTGCGACCGGCGAGTGCTCAAATACGGAAATACGTACAGTAGAGCTAAAAAATACAATTATACAGGCGAAATTGTTTCCAGTCACAAGTACATCCCACACAGTCAGTCCTTGCTAAACGTTTCCGTTCGTATGTACATCCCACACAGTCGCTCCAAGGAAAACGTTTCTGTTCATAGGTACATCACACACAATTTTCCCCGTTAAATCGTTTGTGATAGTGTTTCCATTGCACACGATATTAACAATTTTATCGTTTGCGTTATTGAATGCACCACACAGGGTGCATAGAAGAAACTGTGTGGCAAAGGCTGTCCATCACACACAGTTTTTATATGGTTAACGTTCGCGCAAGGTGGCCTAATGCAAACAGTTTTCAAGAGAAGGCCGTGTGTGATTGTTCATTGATCCAACACGGTTTATTCCTAGAAACTATGTGCATTGCCTGAGGTCATCGCCCACGGTATTTTCTCAACAACCTTTTGCAATAGCAAAACCCAATTAGCAGGCTAATTCGCCATTTGTAGGCTAATTGCCCTATTATTCATAATTCATTTATTAATATAATTGACATTCATATTAAGCACATAATATATTTCATTTCCATATTAAGGAAGCGGGATTTCATAATTGAAATACATCAGAGTACAACATGATATAGCTTCAGCACTCAGCTACCCCATTACACAACTGCACCAGCACCAAGTTTCACATGCAACATGTAGAACCTTTCAAAATTAGCATCATAGATGGTATATAGACAGATAAATCTCATATGGAAAACTGCTGAAGCAGAAGGCGAATATTGAGCCTTCATTCATGCTGAAGGTCTTTGCAACTTAAGGCTAGTGCATATGGATGATCAACCGTCCGTCCTTCGTCCTCTTCAGGAAAACTTCAATATTGAACCATGGGTGTTGTATGAAAACCTTCCTCGCCTCCTGACCATAGAGGTGGTTTGAGAGGTAATCATCAGTGAACTGCTTTGGAAAGGCCTGAAAATAAGGGTGTGCATAAATATCTTCTCTATATTGGAAATGGGGCAAAGGAATAAAAAAGGCAAGGTATAATAGTTAGTACCATCTTGTAGTGAACTGATGTCTTCTTCATTGTGCAGACAAAGATCTTGTTGTTTTTTGTCACTAATTTCTTTATCCTAACAATCTTTCTGAGTTTCTTGACTTGATTGATATTCATGGACAACTCATTTCCCCATATGCAAAAAGGGTCGAATAGTGGGTCAAAACCTCTGACAGGAGGACCTACATGTGCAAGACCAAATTGTTAAAAACCTAAATATTAGAATGGTTCCTGTAATTGCACAATAATGTGCTATTAGACAACGGACCATGCAAGTGCAGTTAATTAAATACCACAACAAATGAATCAAACGTTAACTAAGCACCACATTGCACAATATAGCATACTCCTAATAGAAGATCAGACAGTTAACCAAACCAAGCATGCTTAACAACTTGGAAATAGCAATTGTATTTGTTTCTCATGTATTTAGTACAACCAAATTCGATTTATTTCTGGCATGGTATACAATAACAGAATGCACCCACAACAATTGAACATCGCATTGTAGATGTGAACCAAGCAGTTAACTAAACACCACAACAAATGAACCAAACATTAACTGAGCACCACATTGCACAATATAACATACTCCTAATAGAAGATCGGAGAGTTAAACAAACCAAGCATGCTTAACAACTTGGAAATATAGCAATTGTATTTGTTTCTCATGTATTTAGTACAACCAAATTCAATTTATTTCTCACATGGTATACAATAACAGAATGCACCCACAACAATTGAACATCGCATTGCAGAATTGAACCAAGGAGTTAACTAAACACCACAACAAATGAATCAAACGTTAATTGAGCACCACATTGTACAATATAACATACTCCTAATAGAAGACCAGACAATTAACCAGACCAAGCATGCTTGACAACTTGGAAAATTGCATCCTGAAGAATTGAACATCACATTTGCAGAATTGAACCAAATAGTTAACTAAACACCACATTGCACGACATATAGAACATATACACTAGAGCAGAAGATTGCATGGTAAAAGTAGATAACACAATTCACTGGAATTTGTTAAGGAAAGGCAGTAGCTAGCAAACTAAACATGGGTCCTTATAGTGAGCTAATAAGACAAGCTAATCCTCATTGTCAAAGATATCAATGACGATTGGCTCCTTGGACATGGAAGAGGGCGAGGCCTCCACATCGTGGTGCCCTCGTCATAGTGGTGAGTTGCCTAAGCCGCTCCGGGCACCAACCTACTGGCTCTCTAGATGAGGTAAGCATGTGCACGCTGAGAAAACACCTCGTAGTCTTCGTCGAAGGCACCGACGGTGGCCTCGAAAAAACGCCACGAACAGTTGTTTAAAGCAGCCAACCGCGTCGCGGCGTCGGCGCACGAGGCGACGATGGTGGCCTCGATGGCGAGGTGCTCCTCCAAGATATGGGGGTTGGCACGAATGGCAGCCATCGCGACCTCATCCGCGCGCGCGACCGCGATTTGCTTCTCCGCTGCCAAATGCTCCTCGATATCCTGGCTATAGTGCATGCACCATGGATTAGGGTGGCGCTTATTTGGTGGAGGGGTCAGTGATTTGGGTGGAAGGTGTCGCGCTCGCGCCGGCGGTCGGGGCATGTGGGATGTGGAAGGAGGAGGGGTATGGGAGTCGGGTGTGGATTACCTGCCTGGATAGGCGAGGCCGAGCAGCATGAAGGAGGTTCGCCGGCGAGGAGGTTGTGCTACAAGCAAGGAGTGAAGGTTTGAACTTAGAAAGGAAGGCAAAAACAGGGGAAATGTAGCTTTTGGTAAGCGGGAGGGGGCGGGGAGGTAGATATTTCCACGGAAGCCGAAAGTTTGGAATCGCTTCAGCAAAAAAACTGGCGCGCAAAGTTTCATCAGACACGATCCCTTATTCAGAGTGGGCTATGGACTGTAGCCGTCGCACCTTCTTGCGTAAGCCATATGCGTACTATAATCCGACGGCGCTCCAAGATATTTTGTGCTGCATCTCACACGGTTGGTGATAATAAATTGTGTGAGATCTACTTGATTTTTCGTCTTGATTTGAATTACATAATGGGGTTACAGTGGCAATGGACGGTGTTTGAATTGCTAGACCGTTTATCTGCAGTGAACATGCAACTATATGTGTGTCGTAAAAAAATTGGAATTATTCAGGGTTTGTTTGGAAATTTTATACATTAAATTGGTTTTCTAGCCATTTCAGGTGCACAATTCAAAATTAAAGCACATGCACATGCTCCTGTGCACCAACATGGTTTGTAAAATCATATATGTGTCCATGGGTTTATGCTTATGTCCCATGCAAGAAATGGGGATGAATTTCGAACACCACGACACTGTGGCTCTCCGGCAAATGTTGAGGTACTTGCTTTTGTAATTCTAGTAAATCCAAAACACGTCTGAAATTCATGAACCTTGGCATGCTATCATGGAATGGCATCAACATGCTGGGGTAAGAAATATTGTCCCATTTGGGGCAGGTTGTGGTATAAGCTTCTCACAAACCAGAGCTTCTCACAAGAAAGCCTCATGGTTCCATTAGGGAAACGTGTCACCTTTGTGGACAAAACAATATTCGTCGCCTCTTCTTCCTTTCAATTTTTTTCCTAGTGTCAACATAGAACAACAGGAGTGTCGTGTTAAATTTTGGATTTTTTTTGGGGACCGTTTGGACATTTTTATACGTTAATTGAGTTTTCTAGGCATTTATGTGCATAATTCAAAATTGAATTACATGCACATGCTCCGTCCATAAAAACGGGTTGCAAAATCAAATGTTTGTCCTTCGTTGCAAGATTAGGTCACATGCAAGAAATGAGAATGAATGTCAAACACCTTGACACTGTCGCTCGGACGCTAACATTGAGATACATGGTTTTAAAATTCTAGTAAATCGAGAACTCGTCTGAAATTCATGAAACTTGACATGATATGATGGAACGCCAGCGACATGCCATGGTAAAAATATCGTCCCATCTGGGGAAGGTGTGGGTATAAGCTTCTCGCAAACCAGAGCTTCTCTCACAACAAGCCTGATGGTTTCGGTAGGGTACGTGCCACCTTAGGGGATGAAATGATATTTGTTGCCTCTTCTTACTTTCAAAATGTTTCTCTTGTCAACATAGAACAACACGAGTGTTGTGTCAATTTTTGGGATTTTTCGGGGTTCGCTTGGACATTTTTATGCATTAACTGAGTTTTCTATGCATTCATGTGCATAATTCAAATTTGAACTACAGACACATGCTCTAATGCATATAAATTAGTTGAAAATTCAAATTTCTGCCCTTGGTTGCATGCTTAGGTCCCATGCAAGAAATGGGAATGAATGTCAAACACCCTGCCACCATCACTCAGCCGCAGACATTCACTACAAAAAATACACTTCCGTGATGATACGTGTTTGTCACAGTAGGTCACGTTTTTTGTCATGCATGTACATCCATGACGATTTTATGACAGAATCAAGATAGTCATACCTATGTTGTCATAGAAGTGTTCCATGACATTACCAAAATTATCATCACGGAAGTGTCCACTTCAATGACGATAAATCACGTGTCATAGAAGTGCTTTCGTCAAGGGTGACCGACACATGGCATCCACCGTAACGGGTCGCCGTTAAGCTATCGGGTTTCGATTTGGATCCGATAACCCGTTAACAGCCCAGACCAATGGGGATTTTCCATGTGTAAAATTCGCATTGGCTGGAGGAACCACGTGTCGACTCACCATTGGGACAGATGTCATCCACTCATTGGACAGAAGGCTCCTATGATAGATCGACACATGGCACGGCCCAATAGTGGCCCATTCCGGTGAAAAAGGCCGGCCCTGTAAGAATTAGCAGGCCGGCCCATATAAGGCCTACTTGTGTCATGTCCATTTAAGCCCACAACCCATACGAGATGTGCCAATTCGGCCCGTCAACGGCCCGTTAACGATTTGACACCATTGCACCCATCGTCAGTTCGAGCCCGTTAACAGCCCGCTATATATTTGGGCTCAATATCGGCCCGATGTGGTTTCGGCCTGTTAACGTCCCATTCAAGGGATGGGCCAATTTTCAAGATGTGCATCTTTCGGCCTTTTAGCAACCCATTTAAGTGTTGGGCCAATTTCCGGCCCGGTGTGTCTTTCAACCTGTTGATGGCCCATAAATGAGTTGGGCCATTTGCAATTGGACTTGAGTTTTGGCCTTTTAATGGCCCATGCTCTTCATGGTCCAATCCAGCCCAGTTTCTCTTTCGGTCTGCTAAAGGCCCACAACACAGTTGGCCCATTTACAGTATGACCTGACTTTCGGCCTCTTCGCCGCCCATGCTCTTCATGGTCCCGTACGAGCCCGCTGTCTCTTTCGGCCTGCTAAAGGCCCACAGTATAGTTGGGCCACATGTAGCCCGACCTAGTATCGGCCTATTAACGGCCCGTGAAATCAAATGGGCCCGCCTGTTGCCTGCTTCGATGTCGGCCTGTTAACGACCCGGGAGGTAAGAGGGCCGACCATTAACTTCGGCCTGGTAACAACCCATTAACTTAATGGGCCCATTATCTTAATGGGCCCATTAACTTAATGGGCCCACTAAAGTTCATACATGTCTTTAGGCCCAATTAGATAATTTTAGCCCATTACGACGAGCAATTATGCACAGGACCAAAACCGATCAAGCAAAGGTACGACATACAGGGAAAAATGTTGCACATCCAGCATATATTACAGGAAATTACATCCACTAGGCAATCAAAGATTGATGCCAGTGCAAATAAATGAACAGAACCCAACGATCTACAATGTCACAATATGCAACCTCAGCGCGGATGACGCCCATAAGCATGTGGGCAAGTTCTTGCTGCTTTGCTACACTGTCTCTGAAAACATTGATCAGTTGTTGTTGCGCATGAATGTGCACCTCTGATTCCTCCACCATTTCCATCATTGCTTCAGCCATTAATTGGTTCACAAACATACATTTTTCCATTGCATTTGAGACAAAGGAAACCGAACAGATTCAGATGGAGATTTTGGTAGGCTTGTATTATTGATAGTGGAGAGTGTCTCGACCTCTACATCATAACATAAATTAGGAGGGGAACCAAACAGATTAATCAAGAGTTATTGCCATATTACCTGGCCTAGATTTATTGGAAAGAAACAATGGGGTTGCCTTGCTATTTTCAGAGTTTGTCTTCTTATCTTCAGCAGCCTGCACCAAATTAACACACTAGCATTGCTATCATTGGCCAGGTCAGATAATAGGAAAGCAACATTGACACAACGAACATGGGCAAACAGACCACACCAGCCTACACCAAATTAACACAATATGGCACAGCTATCATCAGCCAGGTAAGGTAATACGAAAGCAACATTGACACAATGAATGGATGGGCAACCAGAACAGCACAACAATTCAGTAATGTGCATGATATGAGATAGTGCACTCATGCAGCTCAGTATGCAAAACTACCAGGCTGTTTTCCTTACCAAAATCAACATTGTCGCCTTTAAAATTTTGCTACAACTAATTTTAGATCGGATAATGGTTGGATTCACGCCGATTAACAAAATACATGCTGATGTAAAAATATAGTGATATACAACAGGTACTTACATCAGCATTGGAGCACAGAGAATTCCCGCAAGATACTTTCCTCGAATACGATCCCAATGGAGGAAGTCTTCTATCGTTTAACCTTATTTTCTAAAAGAGAGATGGGTAAGAAACATGTAGAAAATATGATCAGAATGCCATAAAATTTCATGATGCGAGGATACGCACACGCTTCATAGAATGGAGTTGACATATTTTTGCTGGACTGGGGCGGACTAGTTCTTTGGCCACTGGAATCCGCTTATTATAAGTGGGAGTTGGGTTTCTCTATGCTGGGGCAGTATCTATGAAAACTGGAGTTGGTTTATTATCTCTTGGCGTTTGGATCTTTTGCAAAGACCTGGTTTGTAACCCTTCAGATTCTAACATAGCCGTCTTCCCCTTGCATGCCTTATATAGAAGAATGGTGCTTCAATTATAAAACATGCTACAACAGAGATGGAATAGGTACTGAAGAATAGAAAGGCATGACATATTGACATGTATTCCCTCCATCCGGAAATAAATGGATGGGTCTAGGCGTATTTTAGTTCTAGATACATCCAGTTTTATCCATTTCTGTGACATGTAATCCGGACGGAGGGAATATGATGTAAGAGCTAGGGATACGACAGGACAACAGTGTAAAAAACACTACTTGAATGTAAAACTGTATGCTAGCGGAATACATACAGAAAAACACTAAGGAAACATATGCGTGTATGATTGGGAAACTAGGATGGCATTGCAAGAGACCACTAGAACATCACTTCAATGTAAAAGAAAGAACATGGTATGGTAGACAGATGAAGTACATACTGATGAATAACAATGCATAAGATATTGAGAAGCATGATGTCCAAACTAAGCAGATGGCATTGCGATAGAGTAGAATGACAGTACTTGAATTTGAAAACATGTTATCATGAATGGAATAGGTACTGAAAAACAGGAAGGCATGCCATATTTACATGCATGATCAGCAGGCTAAGCACAAGGCATTGCAACAGAGTAGATGCACTCCAGGACATTATATGCATGTGGTACCCATATCAAGGGCCAAGTTAGAGAAAGGACCTTGTGGGGTGAATAGGATTCATCATCTTTCTGCAAGTATTGTGAAGAACTGCCTTTACATGTTCCATCATATTGGGTACCATTGACGTCAAGTTTGTTGGCCATTACATTGCTCCATGAGGTTCTTGTGGATAAATTTGTGTGTGCAATTATATCTGACATGCATGGAAGACAACTAGTAGTATATTTATGTAATGAGTGCCTATAGGAGACGACACAAATAGTAGGACTGGGGTTAACTAGCAGCAACAGGTCTCAAAAACTAAAGGGAGAACACAGATGAAAGCTACAGAATATGTATCGTTTGTACTCGAGATTAACTAGATGGCACACAAAAGTATTAAAGAACAACATAAGTTATACTAGAAGTGGAATAATACTATAATCACTAGCCTGTGGGATAGCATTGGCCGATGGATGGTAACTATGGAACAGCGTTACCTAAAGAACAAGTCTCTTAGCTGAACTATGGAACATCGTTAACTCCCAAACAAGACCCGTAAGAGACTGATGTCTACTACGCAACCTTCTTCTTGTATACGTTGTTGGGCCTCCAAGTTCAGAGGTTTGTAGGATAGTAGCAAATTTCCCTCAAGTGGATGACCTAAGGTTTATCAATCCGTGGGAGGCGTAGGTTGAAGATGGTCTCTCTCAAGCAACACTGCAACCAAATAACAAAGAGTCTCTTGTGTCCCCAACACACCCAATACAATGGTAAATTGTATAGGTGCACTAGTTCGGCGAAGAGATGGTGATACAAGTGCAATATGGATGGTAGATATGGGTTTTTGTAATCTTAAAATATAAAAACAGCAAGGTAACTAACGATAAAAGTGAGCACAAATGGTATTGCAATGCTAGGAAACAAGGCCCAGGGTTCATACTTTCACTAGTGCAAGTTCTCTCAACAATAATAACATAATTGGATCATATAACTATCCCTCAACATGCAACAAAGAGTCACTCCAAAGTCACTAATAGCGGAGAACAAATGAAGAGATTATTGTAGGGTACGAAACCACCTCAAAGTTATTCTTTCGGATTGATCTATTCAAGAGTTTGTACTAGAATAACACCTTAAGACACAAATCAACCAAAACCCTAGTGTCACCTAGATACTCCAATGTCACCTCAAGTATCCGCGGGTATGATTATACGATATGCATCACACAATCTCATATTCATGTATTCAAACCAACACAAAGTACTTCAAAGAGTGCCCCAAAGTTTCTACCGGAGAGCCAAGACGAAAACATGTGCCAACCCCTATGCATAAGTTCACGAGGTCATGGAACTTGCAAGTTGATCACCAAAACATACATCAAGTGGATCATGTGATATCCCATTGTCACCACAGATAAGCACATGCAAGACATACATCAAGTGTTCTCAAATCCTTAAAGACTTAGTCCGATAAGATAACTACAAAGGGAAAACTTAATTCATCATAAGAGAGTAGAGGGGGAGAAACATCATAAGATCCAACTATAATAGCAAAGCTCGCGATACATCAAGATCATAGCACCTCAAGAACACGAGAGAGAGAGAGAGAGATCAAACACATAGCTACTGGTACATACCCTTGGCCCCGAGTGTGAACTACTCCCTCCTCGTCATGGAGAGCGCCGGGATGATGAAGATGGCCATCGGAGAGGGATTGCCCCCTCTGGCAGGGTGCTGGAATGGGTCTAGATTGGTTTTCGGTGGCTACAGAGGCTTCTGGCGGTGGAACTCCCGATCTATTCTGTTCCCCGATGTTTTTAGGGTATATGGACATATATAGGCGAAAGAAGTTAGTTAGGGGAGCCACGAGGGGCCCACGAGGGTGGGGGGCGCGCCCAGGGGGTAGGGCGCGCCTCCCTGCCTCGTGGCTTCCTCGAATCTTCCCTGGCGTCTATTCCAAGTCTCCTAGATTGCTTCCATTCCAAAAATAACTCTCCCGATGGTTTCATTCCGTTTGGACTCCGTTTGATATTCCTTTTCTTCGAAACATTGAAATAGGCAAGAAAACATCAATTTGGGCTGGGCCTCCGGTTAATAGGTTAGTCCCAAAAATAATATAAAAGTGTTTAATAAAGCCCATAAACATCCAAAACAGATAATATAATAGCATGAATACTTCATAAATTATAGATACGTTGGAGACGTATCAGCATACCCAAGCTTAATTCTTGCTCGTCCTCGAGTAGGTAAATGATAAAATAAATAATTTATGAAGTGTGAATGCTAGCAGGTGCACAAGTTTGATCAATGATAATTTAAATCACCTTTTCTAGCATCATTATATATCATAACAGTAGCTCAACTCATAAGACTTTTCATGATCAAGTAACAAACTATTCACATGTTAAAATATAGATCATAAACTTTCTTGAAGACTAACAAACCGTGTTATTAGCCATCAAACAATTACAATTCATCTTATTTTCAGGAAGGGTCTATGTCAGAGCTTTGATTCAGCAACCTTCACATATTCAACTATCATTTAGTCTTTCACAATTGCTAACACTCACGTCATATTTATGGGTTCAAAGTTTTAATCGGACACAGAGAAAGATAGGGGCTTATAGATTCGCCTCCCAACCTTTTACCTCAAGGGTAATGTCAACAATAATAGTTCATGATGCCTTACATCCAATTGGATATATATATATATATATATATATATATATATATATATATCCAACACAATGTGCTTGCCAAAGGATAAAATGTAAAAAGGAAAGGTGAAGATCACCATGACTCTTGCGTAAGGTATAAGACAAGAATAAAAGATAGGCCCTTCACAAAGGGAAGCAGAGGTTGTCATGCGCTTTTATAGTTGGATGCACAAAATCTTAATGCGAAAGAACGTCACTTTATATTGCCACTTGTGATAGGGACCTTTATTATGCAGTCTGTCGCTTTTATTGCTTCCACCTCACAAGATCATATAAAGCTTATTTTCTCCACACTAATAGATCATACATATTTAGAGAGCAATTTTTATTGCATGCACCGATGCCAACTTACTTGAAGGATCTTACTCAATACATAGGTAGGTATGGTGGACTCTCATGGCAATAATGGTTTAAGGGATGTTTGGAAGCACAAGTAGTATCTCTACTTGGTGCAAAGAATTCGGCTAGCATGAGGGGGAAAGGCAAGCTCAACATGTTGGATGATCCATGACAATATACTTTATTTCAGATATAAGAAAACACAACCCATTACGTTGTCTTCCTTGTCCAACATCAACCTTTTAACATGTCATATTTTAATGAGTGCTCACAATTACAAAAGATGTCCACGATAGTATATTTATATGTGAAATCTCTCTTCCTTCAATATTCTTTCATGAATTGTTCAAGTGACCAATACAATGTTTGCTAAACTTCAATAAATTTACCACCTCTACTTCTTATATGTGAAGTCATTACTCCCCATGGGATAAGCATATGAAACATATATAATTTCAGATTTATTATATTCAATTCATTCAACCATTTATTCATAGGATATATGTGGAGCATGTGAATGAATAACAAACTACTCCGAAAGCTATAAGTGAAGATCAATGAGTAGTTAAATAATTATTTAGCTATGTGAATACTCTCCCATTTAATAATTTCAGATCTTGATACTTTATTCAAAAAGCAAGCAAAACAAAATAAAATGACATCTAAGAATAGCAAACATCATGTGAAGAAGCGAAAACTTAGGATCAACCGATACTAACCGATAGTTGTTGAAGAAGAAAGGTGGGATGCCAACCGGGGCATCCCCAAGCTTAGACACTTGAGACTTCTTGAAATATTATCTTGGGATTCCTTGGGAATCCCAAGCGTGAGCTTTTGTGTCTCCTTAACTCCTCTCATATCACGGTCTCCCTAAATCTCAAAAGCTTCATCCACACAAAACTCAACAAGAACTTGTGAGATAGGTTAGTATAAGTCCATGCAAAACCTTATCATTGTCTATTGTAGAAAATCACTAAAATTATTATTTAATATTTAATACTAAATGCCTCTGCATATTTAAAAGTCCTATCCTCAAATATAATCATTAAACAAGCAATCATATGCAGACAATGCCAACATAACAGCAATCTGTCTAAACAGAACAGTCTGTAAAGAATGCAGCAAGATCCATACTTCCCTAGCTCCAAAAATTATGAAAGAAAATTCCCACTGTAGTAAATTTATCAGAGCTTATTATGCAAAAGTTTTCAACATTTTATAACATTCATAATTTTCTAGGGAATTTTTCCAACAGAGGTAAACTTTCTGTTTTCAAACAGCAACATGTAGACTTGTAAAATAGGCATAGTAAAGGCTATCAATGCCACTTTTATTGAAATAAAAGATGAAAAACATTTTTATAAATAAGATCAATAAAATCCTAACATAATAAATTTACGCTCCAAGCAAAACACATATCATGTGGCGAATAAAAATATAGCTCCAAGTAAAGTTACCGATGAACGAAGACGAAAGAGGGGATGCCATCCGGGGCATCCCCAAGCTTAGGCTCTTTTTTGTCCTTGAATATTACCTTGGGGTGCCTTGGTCATCCCCAAGCTTAGGATCTTGCCACACCTTATTCCATAGTCCATCGAATCTTTACCGAAAACTTGAAAACTTCACAACACAAAACTTAACAAAAAACTCGTAAGCTCCGTTAGTAAAAGAAAACAAACCACCACTTCAAGGTACTTTAACAAACTCATTCTTTATTTATATTGGTGTTAAACCTACTTTATTCCAACTTTTCTATGGTTCATAAACTCTATTACTAGCCATAGATTCATCAAAATAAGCAAACAACACATGAAAAACAGAATCTGTCAAAAACAGAACAGTCTGTAGTAATCTGTAGGTTTCGAATACTTCTGGAACTCCAAAAATTCTAAAATAAATTTCTGGACGTGAGGAATTTATCTATTAATCATATGCAAAAATAATTAACTAAATATCACTCTCCATTAAAAAATGTTAGCAAATCTCGTGAGCGCTAAAGTTTCTGTTTTTTACAGCAAGATCGCAAAGACTTTCCCCAAGCCTTCCCAAAGGTTCTACTTGGCACAAACACTAATTAAAATCATAAAACCACATATAAACAGAGGCTAGATGAATTATTTATTACTAAACAGGAGCAAAAATCAAAGAACAAAAATAAAATTGGGTTTCCTCCCAACAAGCGCTATCGTTTAACGCCCCTAGCTAGGCATGATGATTTCAATGATGGTCGCATAAAAGATAAGAATTGAAAAATAAAGAGAGCATCATTAAGAATATGACTAGCACATTTAAGTCTAACCCACTTCCTATGCATAGGTATTTTGTGAGCAAACAATTTATGGGAACAATAATCAACTAGCATAGGAAGGCAAAACAAGCATAACATTAAAACTTTAAGCACATAGAGGAAACTTGATATTATTGCAATTCCTACAAGCATATGTTCCTCCCTCATAATAATTTTCAGTAGCATCATTAATTAATTCAACAATATAACTATCACATAAAGCATTCTTTTCATGATCCCCGGGTACCGAGCTCGAATTCGCCCTATAGTGAGTCGTATTACAATTCACTGGCCGTCGTTTTACAACGTCGTCGGAATAGTGGCAGTATCATAAGAGACTTGAATACTATAAATTGTTTCCACGTTGAAAGAATAAAGTTCAGAAAAAGGGTAATCGTAATCATGACAAGTTTTATAAATATAATCATCACTACTTTTTATAGCATACGTGTCAT